>NC_092247.1:141432-189460 GCF_036320965.1 Panulirus ornatus | reverse complement strand
CAACGTATGTACAGGAGGCATCAGGTAACCATCATATGTACAGGAGGCACCAGGTAACCATCATATATACAGGAGGCTCCAGGTAGCCATCATATGTACATGTGGCACCAGGTAACAATTATAAGTACATGTGGCACCAGGTAACCATTATATGTACAGGAGGCCACATGTAACCATGATATGTACAGGAGGCTCCAGGTAACAATCATATGTACAGTAGGCTCCAGGTAACCTCCATATGTATAGAAGGCACCAGGTAACGATCATATGTACAGGAGGCACTAGGTAACTATCATAGGTTCAGGAGGCTTCAGGCAACTATTACATGTACGGACCAGGTAACCATTAAAATGTACATGTGGCCCAGGTAACCATTATTACAGGAGGCCACAACCATGATATGTACAGGAGGCTCCAGGTAACAATAATGTGTACAGTAGGCTCCAGGTAACCCCCATATGTTATAGAGGCCCAGGCAGCCATCATATGTACTGGAAGCACAGTAACCATCATAGTTTAGGAGGCCAGGCACCATTACATGTACAGTGAGGCTTCAGGAACCAGATATGTACAAGAGGCTCCAGGTAACCATCATATGTAAGGAGGCTCGGGAACCATCATATGTACAGGAGGCTCCAGGTAACCATTTTTGTACAGGTGGCACCAGGTAACCGTCATATTATAACAGGGTAAACATCATTGTACAGGAGGCAAGTAACCATCGATATGTTAGGAGGCACCAGGTATCATCATATGTACAGCGGCACCAGGTAACCAAATATGTACAGAAGGCACCCAGGTAATTATCATATGTATAGGAGGCACAAGGTAACCATCATATGTACAGGATGCTCCGGTAACCTTTATTTGTATAGGTGGACCAGGTAACATCATATGTACATGATGCACCAGGTAACATCTATATGTACAGGAGGCCCAGGTAACCACCATATGTACAGGAGGCACAATGTAAACTTCATATGTACAGGAGGCACCAGGTAGCCATCATATGTACAGGAGGCACCAGGTAACCATGACATGTACGGGAGGCTCCAGGTAACCATCATATATACTGGGGGCTCCAGGTAACCATCATATGTACAATAGGCTCCAGGTAACCGTCATATGTACAGATCGTAGGAGGCTCCAGGTAACCATCATATGTACAGGAGGCCCAGGTAACCATCATATGTACAGGAGGCTTCAGGGAACCATATATGTACAGGAGGCTCCAGGTAACCATGATATGTACAGGAGGCTCCAGGTAACCTTCATATGTACAGGAGGCTCCAGGCAGCCATCATATGTACAGGAGGCACCAGGTAACCATCATATGTATAGGAGGCACCAGGTAGCCATCATATGTACAGGTGTCACCAGGTTACCATGATATGTACAGTAGGCACCAAATAACCATCATATGTACAGGAGGCTCCAGGTAACCCTCATATGTACAGTTGGCACCAGGTAACCATCATATGTACATGTGGCATCAGGTAACCATTATATGTACAGGAAGCCCCATGCAACCATGATATGTAGAGGAGGCTGCATGTAACCATCATATGAAAAGGAGGCTCCAAGTAACCATCATATGTACAGGAGGCACCAGGTAACCATCATATGTACAGGGGGCACAGGGTAACCATCATATAAACACGAGGCTTCAGGCAAACCATCACATGTACAGGAGGCTTCAGCAAACATCATATGTACCGGAGGCACCAGGTAACCATCATATGTACAGGAGGATTCAGGGAACCATTATATGTACACGAGGCTCCAGGTAACCATCATATGTACAGGTCGCACCAGGCAAACATCATATTTACAGGAGGCTCCAGGCAGCTATCATATGTATTGGAGGCGCTAGGCAACCACCATATATGCAGGAGGCACCAGGTAGCCATCATATGTACAGGTGGCACCAGATCACCATGATACGTACAGGAGGCTCCAGGTAACCATCATATGTACATGAGGCTCCAGGTAACCCTCATATGCAAAAGAGACTCCACGTAACCATCATATGTACAGGTGGCACCAGATAACCATCATATATACATGAGCCACCTGGTAACTATCATATGTACAGGAGGCCCCAGATAACCACGATATTTACAGGAGGCTCCAGGTAACCATCGTATGTACAGGAGGCTCCAGATAACCATCGTATGTACAGGAGGCTCCAGGTAACCATCATATATACAAGAGGCTCCATTTAACAATCATATGTACCGGTGGCACCAGGTAGCCATTATATGTACAGGAGGCACCAGGTAACCATCATATGTACAGGAGGCTTCAGGCAAACATCATATGTACAGGAGGCACCAGGTAACCATCATATGTACAGGAGGCTTTAGTGAACCATTAAATGTACAGGAGGCTCCAGGTAACCATCATATGTACAGGAGGCACCAGGTAACCTTCATATGTACAGGAGGCTCCAGGCAGCTTTAATGTGTACTGGAGGCACCAGGTAACCATCATATGTATAGGAGGCACCAGGTAGCCATCATATGTACAGGTGTCACCAGGTCACCATGATACGTACAGGAGGCTCCAGGTAACCATCATATGTACATGAGGCTCCAGGTAACCCTCATATGCAAAAGAGACTCCACGTAACCATCATATGTACAGGTGGCACCAGATAACCATCATATATACATGAGCCACCTGGTAACTATCATATGTACAGGAGGCCCCAGATAACCACGATATTTACAGGAGGCTCCAGGTAACCATCATATATACGGGAGGCTCCATGTAACCGTCAGGTGTAGAGGAGGCTTCAGACAAGTATCATGTGTACAGGAAGCACCATGTAGCCATCATATGTACAGGAGGCACCAGGTAACCATCATATGTACAGGAGGCTCCAAGCAACAATCATATGTACAGGAGGCTCTGGGTAACCATCATATGTACATGAGGACCCAGGTTACCATCATATGTACAGGAGGCCCCAGGTAACCATCATATGTACATGAGGCACAAGGTAACCACCATATGTACAGGAGTCACAATGTAAACTTCATATGTACAGGAGGCACCAGGTAGCCGTCATATGTACAGGAGGCACCAGGTAACCATGACATGTACGGGAGGCTCCAGGTAACCATCATATATACTGGAGGCTCGAGGTAACCATCATATGTACAAGAGGCTCCAGGTAACCGTCATATGTACAGGTCTTACAAGGTAACCATCATATGTACATGACGCACCAGGTAACCACCATATGTACAGGAGGCCCCAGGTAACCTTGATATGTACAGGAGGCTCCAGGTAACCGTCATATTTACAGGAGGCTTCAGGTAAACATCATATGTACAAGAGGCACCAGGTAACCATGACATGTACGGGAGGCTCCAGGTAACCATCATATATACTGGAGGCTCCAGGTAACAATCATATGTACAAGAGGCTCCAGGTAACCATCATATGTACAGGTCGTAGAAGGTAACCATCATATGTACATGAGGCACCAGGTAACCACCATATGTACAGCAGGCCCCAGGTAACCATGATATGTAGAGGAGACCAGGTAACCATCATATGTGCAGGAGGCTCCAAGAAACCATCATATGCATAGGAGGCTTCAGGTAACCGTCATATGTGCAGGAGGCACCGTGTAGCCATCATATGTACAGAAGGCTTCAGGCAACCATTACGTGTACAGGAGGCTCCGGGCAATAATGATATGTACAGGAGGCACCTGGTAACCATCATATGTACAGGAGGCTGCAGGCAACCATCATATGTACAGGAGGCTCCAGGTAACCATCATATGTACAGGAGGCTCCAGGTAAACATCTCATGTACAAGAGGTTCCAGGTAACCATCATATGTACACGAGGCACCAGTTAACTATCATATGTACAGGAGGCACCAGTTAACCACCATATGTACGGGAGGCTCCAGGGAACAATCATATGTATAGGAGGCACCAGGAAACCATCATATGTATAGGAGGCTCCAGGTAACCATCATATGTAGAAGAGGCACCAGGTAACCATCATGTGTATAGGAGCCTCCAGGCAACCATAATATGTACAGGAAGCACCAGGTAACCTTCATATGTACAGGAGTCACCAGGTAACCTTCATATTTACAGGAGGCCCCAGGTAACCATCATATGGACAGGAGGCACCAGGTAACCATCATATGTACAGGAGGCTCGAGGTAACAATCGTATGTACAGTAGGCACCATGTAACCATCATATGTTCAGGAGGCTCCAGGTAACCATCATATGTACTTGAGGCACCAGGTAACCATCATATGTACAGGAGGCCCCAGGTAACCATCATATGTACAGGAGGCTCCAGATAACCATGATATGTACAAGAGGCTCCAGGTAACCATCATATGTACAGGAGGCTTCAGGCAATTATCATGTGTAAAGGAAGCACCAGGTAGCCATCATATGTACGGTAAGCACCAGGTAACCATCATATGTACAGGAGGCTCCAGGTAACCATCATATGTACAGGAGGCTCTAGATAGCCATCATATGTACATGAGGCTCCAGGTAACCATCATATGTACAGGAGGCCCCAGGTAACCATTATATGTACAGGACGCACCAGGTAACCATCATTTGTACAGGAGGCACCAGGTAACCATCATATGTCCGGCAGGCTCCAGGTAACCATCATATGTACAAGAGGCTCCAGGTAACCATCATATGTACAGGAGTCTCCAGGTAACAATCATATGTACAGATGGCACCAGGTAACCATCATATGTACATGAGGCACCAGGTAACCACTATATGTACAAGAGGCCCTAGGTAACCTGATATGTACAGGAGGGTCCAGGTAACCATCATATGTACGGGAGGGCTCCAGGTTACCACCATATTTATAGGAGGCACCAGGTAACCATCATATGTATGGAAGGCAACAGGTAGCCATCATATGTACAGGAGGCTCCAGGTAACCATCATATGTACAAGATTCACTAGGTAACCATCTTATGTACAGGAGGCTCCAGGCAACCATCATATGTACAGGAAGCACCAGGTAGCCTTCATATGTACAGGAAACTTCAGGCAACCATCATATGTACAGGAGGCTCCACGGAACCATCATATGTATAGTAGGCTCCAGGTAACCATCACATGTACAAGAGGCTCCAGGTAACCACACTATGTACAGGAGGCACCAGGTAACCATTATGTGTACAGGAGGCACCAGTTAACCACCATATGTAAAGGAGGCTCCAGGTAACCATCATATGTATAGGAGGCACCAGGTGACCATCATATGTACAGGAGGCACCAGGTAACCATCATATGTACAAGAGGGACCAGGTAACCATCATATGTACAGGAGGCACCAGCTAACCATCATATGTACAGGAGGCTCCAGGTAACAATCATATGTACAGTCGGCACCATGTAACCATCATGTGTACAGGAGGCTCCAGGTAACCATCATATGTACAGGAGGCACTAGGTAACCATCATATGTACAGTAGGCCCCAGGTAACCTTGATATGTAACGGAGGCTCCAGATAACCATCATATGCACAGGAGGCTCCAGGTAACCATCATATGTACAGGAGGCTTCAGGCAATTATCATGTGTGTAGGAGTCACCAGGTAGCCATCATATGTACAGGAAGGCACCAGGTAACCGTCATATGTACAAGAGGCTCCAGGTAACCATCATATGTACAGGAGGCTCTAGATAGCCATCATATGTACATGAGGCTCCAGGTAACCATCATATGTACAGGAGGCCCCAGGTAACCATTATATGTACAGGATGCACCAGGTAACCATCATTTGTACAGGAGGCACCAGGTAACCATGATATGTCCGGCAGGCTCCAGGTAACTATCATATGTACTGGAGGCTCCAGGTAACCATCATATGTACAGGAGGCTCCAGGTAACATTCATATGTACAGATGGCACCAGGTAACCATCTATGTACATGAGGCACCAGGTAGCCACTATATGTACAAGAGGCCCTAGGTAACCTTGATATGTACAGGAGGGTCCAGGTAACCATCATATGTACGGGAGGCTCCAGGTTACCACCATATTTATAGGAGGCACCAGGTAACCATCATATGTATGGACGGCAACAGGTAGCCATCCAATGTACAGGAGGCTCCAGGTAACCATCATATGTACAAGATTCACTAGGTAACCATCTTATGTACAGGAGGCTCCAGGCAACCATCATATGTACAGGAAGCACCAGGTAGCCATCATATGTACAGGAGACTTCAGGCAACCATCATATGTACAGGAGGCTCCACGGAACCATCATATGTATAGGAGGCTCCAGGTAACCATCACATGTACAAGAGGCTCCAGGTAACCATCATATGTACAGGAGGCACCAGGTAACCATTATATGTACAGGAGGCACCAGTTAACCACCATATGTAAAGGAGGCTCCAGGTAACCATCATATGTATAGGAGGCACCAGGTGACTATCATATGTACAGGAGGCACCAGGTAACCATCATATGTACAAGAGGCACCAGGTAACCATCATATGTACAGGAGGCACCAGCTAACCATCATATGTACAGGAGGCTCCAGGTAACAATCATATGTACAGTCGGCACCATGTAACCATCATGTGTACAGGAGGCTCCAGGTAACCATCATATGTACAGGAGGCACTAGGTAACCATCATATGTACAGTAGGCCCCAGGTAACCTTGATATGTAACGGAGGCTCCAGATAACCATCATATGCACAGGAGGCTCCAGGTAACCATCATATGTACAGGAGGCTTCAGGCAATTATCATGTGTATAGGAGGCACCAGGTAGCCATCATATGTACAGGTGGCACCAGGTAACCATCATATGTACAGGAGGCTCCAGGTAACCATCATATGTACAGGAGGCTCTAGATAGCCATCATATGTACATGAGGCTCCAGGTAACCATCATATGTACAGGAGGCCCCAGGTAATCATTATATGTACAGGACGCACCAGGTAACCATCATTTGTACAGGAGGCACCAGGTAACCATGATATGTCCGGCAGGCTCCAGGTAACCATCATATGTACTGGAGTCTCCAGGTAACAATCATATGTACAGGAGGCTCCAGGTAACCATCATATGTACATGAGGCACCAGTTAACCACTATATGTACAAGAGGCCCTAGGTAACCTTGATATGTACAGGAGGGTCCAGGTAACCATCATATGTACAGGAGGCTCCAGGTAACCACCATATGTATAGGAGGCACCAGGTAACCATCAAATGTATAGAAGGCAACAGGTAGCCATCATATGTACAGGAGGCTCCAGGTAACCATCATATGTACAAGATTCACTAGGTAACTATCTTATTTCCACGAGGCTCCAGGCAACCATCATATGTACAGGAAGCACCAGGTAGCCATCATATGTACAGGAGACTTCAGGCAACCATCATATGTACAGGAGGCTCCACGGAACCAT
This sequence comes from Panulirus ornatus, assembly GCF_036320965.1. NCBI lineage: Eukaryota > Metazoa > Arthropoda > Malacostraca > Decapoda > Palinuridae > Panulirus > Panulirus ornatus. The sequence continues at coordinate 182,013 of NC_092247.1, read as the reverse complement.
TATATGTACAGGAGGCTCCAGGTAACCATAACATTTACAAGAGGCTCCAGGTAACCATCATATGTACAGTAGGCACCAGGTAACCATTATATGTACAGGAGGCACCAGTTAACCACCATATGTATAGGAGGCTCCAGGTAACCATCATATGTATAGGAGGCACCAGGTGACCATCATATGTACAGGAGGTTCCAGGTAACCATCATATGTACAAGAGGCACCAGGTAACCATCATATGTACAGGAGGCTCCAGGCAACCATCATATGTACAGGAGGCCCCAGGTAACCATCATATGGACAGGAGGCACTAGGTAACCGTCATATGTACAGGAGGCTCCAGGTAACAATTGGTGTACAGTAGGCACCATATAGCCATCATATGTACAGGAGGCTCCAGGTAACCATCATATGTACAGCAGGTTTCAGGTAACCATGAGGGTACGTGAGGCACCAGGTAACCATCATATGTACAGGAGGCACCAGGTAACCATCATATGTGCAGGAGGCTCCATATAATCATCATATGTACAGGAGGCCCCAGGTAACCATTATATGTACAGGTGGCACCATGTAACCATCATATGTATATGAGGCACCAGGTAACCATTATATGTACAGGAGGCCCCAGGTAACCATGATATTTACAGGAGGCTCCAGGTAACCATAATATGTACAGGAGGCTCCAGGTAACCATCATATGTACAGGTGGCACCAGGTAACCATCATATGTACAGGAGGCTCCAGGTGACCATAATATGTACAGGAGGCACCAGGTAACCATCATATGTACAGGAGGCTTCAGGCAAGCATTATATGTACAGGAGGGTTCAGGGAACCATCATATGTACAGTAGGCACCAGGTAACCATCATATTTACAGGAGGCACCAGGTAACCATCATATGTACAGGAGACTTCAGGTAACCATCATATGTACAGGAGGCAACAGGTTACCATCATATGTACTGGAAGTTCCAGGCAGCCATCATTTGTACAGGAGGCTCCAGGTAACCATCATATGTTTAGGAGGCTCCAGGCAACCATCATATGTACTGGAAGCTCCAGGTAACTATTATATGCACAGAAGGCACCAGGTAACCATCATATGTACAGGAGGCACTAGGTAACCATCATATGTACAGGAGGCTTCAGGCAACCATCATATGTACAGGAGGCTCCAGGTAACCATCATATGTACAGGAGGCACCAGGTAACCATCATACGTACAGGATTCTCCAGGCAGCCATCATATGTACAGGAGCCACCAGGTAACCATCATAGGCACAGGAGGCTCCAGGTAATCATCATATGTACATAAAGCCCCAGGTAACCATCATATGTACAGGAGGCTCCAGGTAACCATCATAAGTATATGAGGTTCCAGGTAACCCTTATATGTACTGGAGGCTCTAGGTGATCCTCATACATACAGGTGTACAATCATATTATCTATTGTTCCCCTTTCTGTGACCTCATCTTTCCTTCCAATCATAATTGATGGTTAAGATAAGAATAATCAAGATCAAACTTTTGCTACTTGATATTGAAAACAATAAGAAAGCCTACCAAACGTGTAGTCTGTTTTACAACCTCGACCCTTTCCTTTCACGGTGTGTAATGAGCCGATAGTCCCATTTAGACAAAACTCTGAAAGATCTTTTTCTGTTTACAGATAGATTTGGGCTAGACACAGAACTCCTTACCATCTGGCTAGCATCTCTTGACAGCTGACGGCCGCTTGGTATACATATACACTTTTCATCCAACACTGGTTAAATACCAAGCACAGTGGTATGATATTTATGAAAATATGCTTACATCAACAAAATAAACATGTGATTTCTCTGAACATGCAAGTACAATATACTATCAATACAATGATTTCCCTCTACTTATTTTACTTAGCAAATCTTAGGCAGATATTGTGGCCTCAATATATAACATAATTCTTTATAATCACTAAGATGTGTAAGGGTAATATGATACATTTACCCAACAGGGTTGTACAACAACCTAACAAACACCTATTCACACACAGAGAGAGAGAGAGAGAGAGAGAGAGAGAGAGAGAGAGAGAGAGAGAGAGAGAGAGAGAGAGAGAGAGAGAGAGAGAGAGAGAGAGAGAGAGAGAGAGAGAGAGAGAGAGAGAGCAAACAGAACGTAAAAGTTCCAAAAAATCTATTCTTGTATACAAGTTCTTCCTTTTATCTTATTTTATTCTTAACACATTCCTTGGTCTTCTATGAATTGTAATAATAGTAAAGAAATCTACTATCAAATCTATTTATAATCTATTAAACAAGATTTCATATTGTAACATACGACAATAAGATTTTTCAAAAGAATGTATTGTTCCTTAGAAAACTGAACATATCATAATCGCTTCTACGGGTGATGGAATGGTAACATGTCTGCTGTAATATCACTTTTGCCTCTGCTAACCCCCTGACCCCTCTGTCCCTCTCTTACCTCCATCATCACTTACCCCCACGGATTATGTACATCTCCAGCCAGGACTGTGGCCAACTGTACATCACCACGGATTATGTACATCTCCAGCCAGGACTGTGGCCAACTGTACATCACCACGGAATATGTACGTCTCCCCCAGCCAGGACTGTGGCCAACTGTACATCACCACGGTTTATGTGCAACTTCTCCAAACAGGACTGTGACCAACTGTACATCACCCAGGTATATGCTCACCTCTTCCAGCCGTTGTAGATCGAAGAGGGTGGAGGGGTGCTCACTGGCGGGCGTAGGGCGAGGAGGGCAGGGCGCCATAATGGAGGTTTACATTCTTGGCGGCGAAGGTCACCATTGAAGAAATAGCAGTTACAGTCCACAGCACCGACAACTCGTCATTAAATATCACAGTCCACAGCACCGACAACCCGTCATTAAATATCACAGTCCACAGCACCGACAACCCGTCATTAAATATCACAGTCCACAGCACCGACAACCCGTCATTAAATATCACAGGCCACAGCACCGACAACCCGTCATTAAATATCACAGTCCACAGCACCGACAACCCGTCATTAAATATCACAGTCCACAGCACCGACAACCCGTCATTAAATATCACAGTCCACAGCACCGACAACCCGTCATTAAATATCACAGTCCACAGCACCGACAACCCGTCATTAAATATCACAGTCCACAGCACCGACAACCCGTCATTAAATATCACAGTCCACAGCACCGACAACCCGTCATTAAATATCACAGTCCACAGCACCGACAACCCGTCATTAAATATCACAGTCCACAGCACCGACAACCCGTCATTAAATATCACAGTCCACAGCACCGACAACCCGTCATTAAATAACACAGTCCACAGCACCGACAACCCGTCATTAAATATCACAGTCCACAGCACCGACAACCCGTCATTAAATATCACAGTCCACAGAACCGACAACCCGTCATTAAATATCACAGTCCACAGAACCGACAACCCGTCATTAAATATCACAGTCCACAGAACCGACAACCCGTCATTAAATATCACAGTCCACAGCACCGACAACCCGTCATTAAATATCACAGTCCACAGCACCGACAACCCATCATTAAATATCACAGTCCACAGCACCGACAACTCGTCATTAAATATCACAGTCCACAGCACTGATAACTCGTCGTTAGATATCACAGTCCACAGCACCGACAACCCGTCATTGAATAGCAATCACAGCCCACAGCACCGACAAGTCAATAGATAGCAATCATAGTCCACAGCACTGACAGCTCGTCATTAAATAGCAATCACAGCCCACAGCACCGACAAGTCAATAGATAGCAATCATAGTCCACAGCACTGACAGCTCGTCATTAAATAGCAATCACAGGCCACAGCACTGACAGCTCGTCATTAAATAGCAATCACAGCCCACAGCACCGACAAGTCAATAGATAGCAATCATAGTCCACAGCACTGACAGCTCGTCATTAAATAGCAATCACAGGCCACAGCAATGATAACTCGTCATTAAATAGCAATCACAGGCCACAGCACTGATAACTCGTCATTAAATAGCAATCACAGGCCACAGCACTGATAACTCGTCATTAAATAGCAATCACAGCCCACAGCACCGACAAGTCAATAGATAGCAATCACAGGCCACAGCAATGATAACTCGTCATTAAATAGCAATCACAGGCCACAGCAATGATAACTCGTCATTAAATAGCAATCACAGGCCACAGCACTCGTCATTCCAAATGGTTGACGAGATCCACTAGACATTGAAAGGCAATGTGATCACGATCCAACATGTGAAATACTGTATCAAAAAGCGAAAAGACAAGATAAGAACGGGAGGACCTGCAGGAGGTGGAATGCTTCATGTACGTGGGAGTGGACATGGTTACGGATGGAACGGCGGGGGGGAGGTTGAAATAGATTATATAGGGGGATGGGGGAGGCTGTGAGGTTGGCCCTTAATATAACTGTGCAGAAGAAGATGGATGTGTTGGAAGTGAAACACTTGAGGAGTATATGTGGTGTTTGGCGGGTCGATCGTGTAAGAAAGGAGTTGTAGTGAGAGTGGCAGTGCTGGAATGGTTCGCACATATGGAGAGCATGAGTAAAGAAACATTGAGAAATAGCATCTACATGTCAGAAATGGAAAGGAGGAAGAGTGGAGGGAAGAATTTGAATAAAGTGAAACGATGGAATATCAGAGTCAACATTTCATAGGGTGAGGGGCGTGCATGGGATAGAATACATTAGAGCGATGTGGTACACGGGGGGCGACGTGCTGTCAATGGACTGAACAAAGGTGTACGAATTGGTCAAGGTAAAACATTGAACGGTCCGTGTGGCTTAGCTGAAGATGGTGGGCTCTGGTGTCGGTGCATAATACATGACACCTAGAGAGTGGCTGTGTGCATATGATGGTTCTTCCCTGATCTTGGCGCTACCACTCCAGAGAGGACAAAGGAGTTTTGTACAAAGAAACGAAAAGAACTAAGCGAATATGAAAAACACATTGGCAACATGAGTCACTAATGGTTACTGTATCAACATATTTTAGTAAAATGTAAATAGTTCACAAAGAATGGGAGAAAGAACTCATAATGATGGGAAAATAATGCGTAACTAAATCCTGTGTGACTAAAACTTGTGTAATTAAATCTATTTAGCTAAACCTTGTGTAACTAAAGCATGTGTTAGTAAATGTTATGTGACCACAATACGTAGTGTTCAAACATATGTAACTACACCATGTGTAACTACAGAAATCACATCGGAAATCTTAGCTCATCTGAACTTGTATGAAGTTCCAGTCTGGGTCATAAGGACAAAAAACCAGGGAACCTTTTATGCGCAGACCACACCTGTGCATATGTCTCCATTACCTTAAATATATATCCAAAAACTCTGTGAATATCATGCATGACAAACTCTATAGGAAGTGAGATTATTACCGGGCGAATGTACAGTACAATGGCCCGCTTCACCGTCATCACGTACTCCAGCGATCACATCTTCAGTCATGTTCGACTCAGGATTGATAATGTACGCTTTGCCGACTGGAAAATAAAACAATGCTCGGTAATTGAACCTGCAGCTGATGAAATGGATGAAGTAAGTGTGTAGGATCTGCAGCACTTGATGCAATGGTGTTCTGGACGACCAGCAGTTGGTAGTGAACTGTTACATATTCTCAAGGTGTAACCTATATTTTCTTTTACACCTTATAAAACTATCTGGCATTATCACAGAGAAATGTGAAGATCTAACCGATACTTTGATGAGTAATCAAGGAACTACAAATCATCGATATCATAGGAATGTTCTTCTAAACATCTAACACCGTAAGAGTAATCATATATTTCGATCGGTTTCAGTAAAAAGGTTAAACCTAAATTCCTGCCTGGCACCTGACGTGTGAGGGTTCGTAGCCCGGGTCTCCAAGCGACCGACCAAAACATTGGGCGCCGCGAGCCAGTAAGGGGAGGTCAGGGGAAGCGGCTGCATTTGCTCCCTTCTGTATTTCTCTTCTTGTCTGTTGTTCGTTAAACCTTGAGATCTTGAGCAGTGATGTGTGAGGAGCAAGTGAACATCGTATATAAACCACGAAAGAACTAGAAGGAAAATTGTGTGTTGTGAATTGTTTAGAAGGTGTGCGCTGTGTTTGTCGATACGAAGGTTGAGGAAGCAGAGCACTTTATAACCCAGGTGGTGGTACGATCCACATAGCAGGTGTTGTACAGGTGTTGTTCTCAGCAACACTTGGTGTTTCATGTGTACAAAGTTTGTGGAGTGTTCTACAGTGCCACAACTACGTCATCCACGAGAGATTAAGACAAGGTAACACGATCAAAACTTTAGTATTGTTAAACAAAATAAATTTAAGTTATAACACAAGACATTCTTGCCTGTGATGCAGTGACCAAGAGCAGGTTAGGAATGTAAGGAAGACACAACATTGATGCTTCGTATGTGGTTCTTGGTGGAGGCAAAACCCATTGTAAAGCTGGCATTTGGTGAGGGAGGGACGAGTAACAACGGTATTGCCTTAGACGCCGACGTGTAGCAGAATATATGTAATATCTTCCCAGGAATTATGTTCATCTGCAAATAACTTACTTGTGAATATTACCGATATTAAAATCTGAATATTCACATTTTTCAATTTATTCATATCTGTATATGACAAGATTAAGATGGTTTATTTTGCTCTGTACATGGATAACATACATGTTAACTTGATACTATTTTATAAGAGATTAAAGAAAAAGAAATATGATCAAGAATATCAGAAAACCAGATGTTTTCCTAGATGTGAATAATATCAGTATGTAACGATTTCTGACTTAACGACTAATCATTAGCCAATAATCACTGAGTCCACCAAAAACCATATTGAACTACCAGGAACCTCCACGAACACACCAGCTGGGCACTGACTAGCTGGCCTCGCTACCACCAGCTGGGAACATGACTGGCTGGTCTCAGTACTTCCAGCTGGGGACTGACTGGCTGGTCTCGATACCACCAGCTGTGCTCTGACTGTCTGGCCTCAGTACCACCAGCTGGGGCCTGATTGGCTGGCCTTACTACCAACAGCTGAGACTAACTGGCTGGCCTCGACACCTCAGTTGGGGATTGACTGTCTGGCCTCGGTACCACCAGCTGGGGACTGACTCTCTGGCCTCGGTACAACCAGCTGGGGACTGACTGGCTGGTCTCGGTACCACCAGCTGCTACCGTGTGAAGTAAAAGGTCATCGTAATCTGTTACTCATGACCTTTCCTCCTCCGCTGCTGGCTACGTGGCTCGTCATACCTCGAGACGTGGTCCTCGCACCAGCCAGTTACCATACACCTCAGTCACAACTCGAGATGGGACTCCCTCGGACATTTAGTTCTGTTCAGTTCATATGTTAAAGAAAAGAACATTTGATATTATAAGGAGATTTGGGAAAAAGTTTAATTGGCCTCTGACGTTCGTTTTAACAAGACCTCGCCACGTCTGTAGATGTTCTTAATGCGTGAAGGGAATGTATAGATATTTTTAGAAATCAAATGAGGCGTTACGGTCAACTGAATGGCCGTATCAAAGACAACTCATTAACGATATATATATATATATATATATATATATATATATATATATATATATATATATATATATATATATATATATATATATCCCTAGGGATATATACAAGGAGGGGAAGGTTTCTAACCCCCCCTCCCGCGTGTCTTAGAAGGCGACAAAAGGCGGCGGGAGCGGGGGGCTAGGAACCCTCCCCTCCTTGTATTTCTACTTTCTAAAAGAGGAAACAGAAGAAGGAGTCATGCGGGGAGTGCTCATCCTCATCGAAGGCTCAGATAGGGGTATCTATATGTGTGTAGATGTGACCAAGATGAGAAAAAAAGGAGACATGGGTAGTATGTTTGAGGAAAGAAACCTGAATGTTTTGGCTTTGAGTAAAACGAAGCTCAAGGGTAAAGGGGAAGAGTGGTTTGGGAATGTCTTGAGAGTAAAGTCAGGGGTTGGTGAAAGGACAAGAGCAAAGGAAGGAGTAGAACTACTGAAGCAGGGGTTGTATAGTATGTGATAGAGTGTAAGAAAGTAAGCTCTAGATTGATATGGGTAAAACTGAAAATGGATAGAGAGAGATGGATGATTATTGATGCCTATGCACCTGGTCATGAGAGGAAAGATCATGAGAGGCAAGTGTTTTGGGAACAGCTGAGTGAGTGTGTTAGAAGTTTTGATGCATGAGACCGGGTTATAGTGATGGATGATTTAAATGCAAAGGTGAGTAATGTGGCAGTTGAGGGTGTAATTGGTGTACATGGGGTGTTCAGTGTTGTAAATGGAAATGGTGAAGAGCTTGTAGATTTGTGTGCTGAAGAATGACTGGTGATTGGGAATACCTGGTTTAAAAAGAGAGATATACATAAGCATACGTATGTAAGTAGGAGAGATTGCCAGAGAGGTTATTGGATTCCGTGTTGATAGGTGTATGAGAGAGAGACTTTTGGTTGTTAATGTGCTGAGGGGGGCAGCTGAAGGGATGTCTGATCATGAAGCGAAAGTGAAGATTTGTAGAGGTTTTCAGAAAAGAAGAGAGAATGTTGGGGTGAAGAGAGTGGTGAGAGTAAGTGAGCTTAGAGAGGAGACTTGTGTGAGGAAGTACCAGGAGAGATTGAGTGCAGAATTGCAAAAGGTGAGAGCAAATGACGTAAGGGGAGTTGGGAGAAAGGGGATGTATTTAGGGAAGCAGTGATGCCTTGCACAAAAGATGCTTGTGGCTTTAGAAAGGTGGGAGATGGGCAGATTAGAAGGGCAATGAGTGGTGGGATGAAGAAATAAGATAATTAGTGAAATAGAAGAGACAGCCATTTGGACGATTTTTGCAGAGAAGTAGTGCAAATGATTGTGAGATGTAAGAAAGAAAGAGGCAGGAGGTCAAGAGAAAGGTGCAAAAGGTGAAAATGAGGGCAAATGAGAGTTGGGATGAGAGAATACCATTAAATTATTGGTGGAATAAAAAGTTGTTTTGGAAGGAGGAAAATAAAGTGTGTAAGACGAGAGAACAAATGGAAGCATCGTGAAGGGAGCTATTGGGGAGGTAATAAGAATTAGTGGTGAAGTGAGAAGGAGATGGAGTGAGTATTTTGAAGGTCTGTTGAATGTGTTTGATGATAGAGTGGCAGATATAGGGTGTTTTGGTCGAGTTGGTGTGAGAAGTGAAGGGTTCGGGGAGAATGATTTGGTAAACAGAGAAGAGGTTTTGAAAGGTTTGCGGAAGGTGAAAGCCGGCAAGGCGGCGGGATTGGATGATATTGCTGTAGAATTTATTAAAAAAGGGGATGACTGTGTTGTTGACCCGTTGGTAAGGATATTCAGTGTATGTATGGTTCATGGTGAAGTGTCTGAGCATTGCCGGAATGCGTGCATAGTGCCATTGCACAAAGGTAGAGGGGATAAAGGTGAGTGTTCAAATTACAGAGGCATAAGTTTGTTGAGTATTCCTGGGAAATCATATGGGAAGGTATTGATTGAGAGAGTAAAGGCATGTACAGAGCATCAGATTGGGGAAGAGCAGTGTGATTTCAGAAGTGGTAGAGGATGTGTGGATCAGGTGTTTGCTTTGAAGAATGTATGTGAGAAATACTTAAAAAAAACAGATGGATTTGTATGTAGCATTTACGGATCTGGAGAAGGCATATGATAGAGTTGACAGAGATGCTCTGTGAATGTATTAAGAGTATATGGTGTGGAAGGTATGTTGCTAGAAGCAGTGAAAAGTTTTTATCGAGGATGTAAGGCATGTGTACGAGTAGAAAGAGAGGAAAGTAATTGGTTTCCAGTGAATGTCGGTTTGCGGCAGGGGTGCGTGATGTCTCCATGGTTGTTTCATTTGTTTATTAATGGGGTTGTTAGGGAGGTGAATGCAAGAGTTCTGGAGAGAGGGACAAGTATGCAGTCTGTTGTGAATGAGAGGGATTGGGAAGTGAGTCAGTTGTTGTTCGCTAATAATACAGCATTGGTGGCTGCTTCGGGTGAGAAAATGCAGAAGTTGGTGACTGAGTTTGGTAAACTGTGCGAAAGAAGAAAGCTGAGAGTAAATGTGAATAAGAGCAAGGTTATTATATTCAGTAGGGTTGAGGGACAAGTTAATTGGGAGGTAAGTTTGAATGGAGAAAAAATGGAAGAGATGAAGTGTTTTAGATATCTGGGAGTGGATTTAGCAGCTGATGGAATCATGGAAGCGGAAGTGAGTCATAGGGTGGGTAAGGGGGCGAAAGTTCTGGGAGCATTAAAGAATGTGTGGAAGGAGAGAACGTTATCTCGGAGACCAAAAATGGGTATGTTTGAAGGAATAGTGGTTCCAACAATGTTATATGGCTATAGATAGGGTTGTGCGGAGGGGGTTGGATGTGTTGGAAATGAGATGTTTGAGGACAATACGTGGTGTGAGGTGGTTTGATCGAGTAAGTAATGGGAGGGTAAGAGAGATGTGTGGTAATAAAAAGCGTGGTTGAGAGAGCAGAGGAGGGTGTACTGAAATGGTTTGGTTACGTGGAGAGAATGAGTGAAGAAGGATTGACAAAGAGGATATAAGTGTCGGAGGTGGAGGGAATGAGGAGAAGTGGGAGACCAAATTGGAGGTGGAAGGATGGAGCGAAAAAGATTTTGAGAGATCGGGGCCTGAACATACAGGAGGGTGAAAGGTGTGCAAGGAACAGAGTGAATTGGAACGATGTGGTATATCGGGGTCGACGTGCTGTCAATAGATTGAACCAGGGCATGTGAAGCGTCTGGGGTAAACCATGAAAAGTTTTGTGGGCCTGGATGTGGAAAGAGAGCTGAGGTTTTGGTGCATTACACATGACAGCGAGAGACTGAATGTGAACGAATGTGGCCTTTGTTGTCTTTTCCTAGCGCTACCTCGCACTCACGAGGGGGAGGGGGATGCCATTTTGCGTGTGGCGGGGTGGTGGCGGGAATGGATAAAGGTAGCATGTATGAATATGTACAGGTGTATATATGTATATGTCTGTGTATGTATATGTATGTATGTTTTCGTTGAAATGTATAGGTATGTATATGTGCGTGTGTGGGCGTTTATGTATATACATGTGTATGTGGGTGGGTTGGGCCATTCTTTCGTCTGTTTCCTTGCGCTACCTCGCTAACGCAGGAGACAGCGACAAAGAATAATATATTTTTTTTTTTTTTGCTTTGTCGCTGTCTCCCGCGCTTGCGAGGTAGCGCAAGGAAACAGACGAAAGAAATGGCCCAATCCACCCCCATACACATGTATATACATACGTCCACACACGCAAATATACATACCTACACAGCTTTCCATGGTTTACCCCAGACTCTTCACATGCCCTGATTCAATCCACTGACAGCACGTCAACCCCGGTATACCACATCGATCCAATTCACTCTATTCCTTGCCCTCCTTTCACCCTTCTGCATGTTCAGGCCCCGATCACACAAAATCTTTTTCACTCCATCTTCCCACCTCCAATTTGGTCTCCCACTTCTCCTCGTTCCCTCCACCTCCGACACATATATCCTCTTGGTCAATCTTTCCTCATTCATTCTCTCCATGTGCCCAAACCATTTCAAAACACCCTCTTCTGCTCTCTCAACCACGCTCTTTTTATTTCCACACATCTCTCTCACCCTTACGTTACTTACTCGATCAAACCACCTCACACCACACATTGTCCTCAAACATCTCATTTCCAGCACATCCATCCTCCTGCGCACAACGCTATCCATAGCCCACGCCTCGCAACCATACAACATTGTTGGAACCACTATTCCTTCAAAAATACCCATTTTTGCTTTCCGAGATAATGTTCTCGACTTCCACACATTCTTCAAGGCTCCCAGAATTTTCGCCCCCTCCCCCACCCTATGATCCACTTCCGCTTCCATGGTTCCATCCGCTGCCAGATCCACTCCCATATATCTAAAACACTTTACTTCCTCCAGTTTTTCTCCATTCAAACTTACCTCCCAATTGACTTGACCCTCAACCCTACTGTACCTAATAACCTTGCTCTTATTCACATTTACTCTTAACTTTCTTCTTTCACACACTTTACCAAATATCTGGGAGTGGATTTGGCATCAGATGGAACCATGGAAGCAGAAGTGAGTCATAGGGTGGGGGAAGGGGAGAAAGTTCTGGAAGCGCTGAAAAATGTGTGTAAGGCGAGAATATTATCTCGGAAAGCAAAAATGGGTATGTTTGAGGGAATAGTGGTTCCAACAATGTTATATGGTTGCGAAGCGTGGGCTATAGATAGGGTTGTGCGGAGGAAGGTGGATATGTTGGAAATGAGATGTTTGATGTCAATATGTGGTGTGAGGTGGTTTGATCGAGTAAGTAAAGAAAGGGTAAGAAAGATGTGTGGTAATAGAAAGATTGTGGTTGAGAGAGCAGAAGAGGATGTATTGAAATGGTTTGGTCACATGGAGAGAATGAGTGAGGAAAGATTGACAAAGAGGATATATTTGTCAGAGGTGGAGGGAATGAACAGTGGGAGACCAAATTAGAGGTGGAAGGATAGAGTGAAAAAGATTTTGAGTGATCGGGGCCTGAACATGAAGGAGGGTGAAAGGCGTGCAAGGAATAGAGTGAATTGGAACGATGTGGTATACCAGGGTTGACGTGCTGACAATGGATTGAACCAGGGCAAGTGAAGCGTTTGGGGTAAACCATGGGAAGTCTTGTGGGGCTTGAATGTGGAAAGGGAGCTGTGGTTTCGGTGCATTATACATGACGGCTAGAGACTGAGTTTGAAAAAATGTGGCCTTTGTTGTCTTTTCCTAGCGCTACCTCGCGCACGTGAGGTGGGAGGGGGTTGTCATTTCATGTTTGGCGGGGTGGCGATGGGAATGAATAAAGGCAGCAAGTATGAATTGTGTACATGTGCATATATGCATATGTCTGTGTATGTATATACATGTATACGTTGAAATGTATAAGTATGTATATGTGCGTGTGTGGACGTATATGTATATACATGTGTATGTGGGTGGGTTGGGTCATTCTTTCGTCTGTTTCCTTGCGTTACCTAGATAACTCGGGAGACAGCGACAAATTATTTTTTTTTTCTTTTTTTTTCTTTGTCGCTGTCTCCCGCGTTTGCGAGGTAGCGCAAGGAAACAGACGAAAGAAATGGCCCAACCCACCCCCATACACATGTATATACATACGTCCACACACGCAAATATACATACCTACACAGCTTTCCATGGTTTACCCCAGACGCTTCACATGCCTTGATTCAATCCACTGACAGCACGTAAACCCCGGTATACCACATCGCTCCAAATCACTCTATTCCTTGACCTCCTTTCACCCTCCTGCATGTTCAGGCCCCGATCACACAAATATTTTTCACTCCATCTTTCCACCTCCAATTTGGTCTCCCTCTTCTCCTCGTTCCCTCCACCTCCGACACATATATCCTCTTGGTCAATCTTTCCTCACTCATTCTCTCCATGTGCCCAAACCATTTCAAAACACCCTCTTCTGCTCTCTCAACCACGCTATTTTTATTTCCACACATCTCTCTTACCCTTACGTTACTTACTCGATCAAACCACCTCACACTACACATTGTCCTCAAACATCTCATTTCCAGCACATCCATCCTCCTGCGCACAACTCTATCCATAGCCCACGCCTCGCAACCATACAACATTGTTGGAACCACTATTCCTTCAAACATACCCATTTTTGCTTTCCGAGATAATGTTCTCGACTTCCACACATTCTTCAAGGCTCCCAGAATTTTCGCCCCCTCCCCCACCCTATGATCCACTTCCGCTTTCATGGTTCCATCCGCTGCCAGATCCACTCCCAGATATCTAAAACATTTCACTTCCTCCAGTTTTTCTCCATTTAAACTCACCTCCCAATTGACTTGACCCTCAACCCTACTGTACCTAATAACCTTGCTCTTATTCACATTTACTCTTAACTTTCTTCTTTCACACACTTTACCAAACTCAGTCACCAGCTTCTGCAGTTTCTCACATGAATCAGCCACCAGCGCTGTATCATCAGCGAACAACAACTGACTCACTTCCCAAGCTCTCTCATCCCCAACAGACTTCATACTTGCCCCTCTTTCCAAAACTTGCATTCACCTCCCTAACAACCCCATCCATAAACAAATTAAACAACCATGGAGACATCACACACCCCTGCCGCAAACCTACATTCACTGAGAACCAATCACTTTCCTCTCTTCCTACACGTACACATGCCTTACATCCTCGATAAAAACTTTTCACTGCTTCTAACAACTTGCCTCCCACACCACATATTCTTAACACCTTCCACAGAGCATCTCTATCAACTCTATCATATGCCTTCTCCAGATCCATAAATGCTACATACAAATCCATTTGCTTTTCTAAGTATTTCTCACATACATTCCTCAAAGCAAACACCTGATCCACACATCCTCTACCACTTCTGAAACCACACTGCTCTTCCCCAATCTGATGCTCTGTACATGCCTTCACCCTCTCAATCAATACCCTCCCATATAATTTACCAGGAATACTCAACAAACTTATACCTCTGTAATTTGAGCACTCAAATTATTACAAATGTATAAACAGATATATAAACAAATAAACAAATGGACTGCTGGGTCGACTATCGTGACCAGGATTCGAATCTTTGCGCTTGACTGCAGGCGGCCGGTGAACGTGGCAGTGGGTCAGGATCGCTAACACCTCCATATGAGAGTTGATCAGTCGGTCAAAATGTTGTTACATGACAGAAATGTTCTCATTACCATCAATCTTAATCTTCAACCAAGTCGCCTTAGCTGAAGCTGAATAATCTATTTACTTTTGATTCTTAGTTGTAGACCCACAACATTAAGAAAATGGGCAGCCTCTGCTGACGTGTTGTCTCCTAAAGTATAAGAAATGACGCTTGGAGTCAGGAACGCTGGTGTGACAGACACATCTTGAACTTCATCTTATGTCTATGATGAACTTAACACTAAGGACGACATAGATGAACTTAACACTAAGGACGACATAAATGAACTTAACACTAAGGACGACATAAATGAACTTAACACTAAGGACGACATAAATGAACTTAACACTAAGGACGACATAGATGAACTTAACACTAAGGACGACATAGATGAACTTAACACTAAGGACGACATAGATGAACTTAACACTAAGGACAACATAGATGAACTTATCACTAAGGACGACATAGATGAACTTAACACTAATGACGACATAGATAAACTTAACACTAAGGACGACATAGATGAACTTAACACTAATGACGACATAGATAAACTTAACACTAAGGACGACATAGATGAACTTAACACTAAGGACGACATAGATGAACTTAACACTAAGGACAACATAGATGAACTTAACACTAAGGACAACATAGATGAACTTATCACTGAGGACAACATAGATGAACTTAACACAAATGACACATAGATAAACTTAACACTAAGGACGACATAGATTTATGCTTGAGCTCGTCTCACAAAGCTTCTTGAGGAGCAACTCTGCTGCAGAAAAATAGAAAAGAAGAAAGTTTCTTGTGTCTGTCAGTGATGGACCCGCTGATGTGTTACAGTCCTTCAGCCCAGGGTAAACCACCTCTGCAGACGACCTTAGTGATATGGGATTTTGTGCCTAGAATCATTGGTAAATACTTGATGTTGAGTTTACATTAATTCGTTGTTTCGTATGAAAGTTTACGAAATATTTAAGTAGTAAGTTATATGAGAATCCTTCTGGAACTGGTAACATTGGTAATACAAAGCTCAGAGTTATCTGGGCTGATAAGAACAGCCAACATGTTATCTACTTCCACTCCACTTCCTTTTCTAGTCTTCATATTCATCCCAACATCCTTTTCTCTAACCCTTTAGTAACATGCATCATGGAACAAATAACTGTACATCTGACTGCCATTTACAACTACCATGTGAGAAACTGCAGAAGCTGGTGACTGAGTTTGGTAAAGTGTGTGAAAGAAGAAAGTTGAGAGTAAATGTGAATAAGAGCAAGGTTATTAGGTACAGTAGGGTTGAGGGTCAAGTCAATTAGGAGGTAAGTTTGAATGGAGAAAAACTGGAGGAAGTAAAGTGTTTTAGATATCTGGGAGTGGATCTGGCAGCGGATGGAACCATGGAAGCGGAAGTGAATCATAGGGTAGGGGAGGGGGCGAAAATTCTGGGAGACTTGAAGAATGTTTGGAAGTCGAGAACATTATCTCCGAAAGTAAAAATGGGTATGTTTGAAGGAATAGTGGTTCCAACAATGTTGTATGGCTGCGAGGCGTGGGCTATGGATAGAGTTGTGCGGAGGTGGGTGGATGTGCTGGAAATGAGATGTTTGAGGACAATATGTGGTGTAAGGTGGTTTGATCGAGTAAGTAATGTAAGGGTAAGAGAGATATGTGGAAATAAAAATAGTGTGGTTGAGAGAGCAGAAGAGGGTGTTTTCAAATGGTTTGGTCACATGGAGAGAATGAGTGAGGAAAGATTGACCAAGAGGATATATGTGTCGGAGGTGGAGGGAACGAGGAGAAGTGGGAGACCAAATTGGAGGTGGAAAGATGGAGTGAAAAAGATTTTGAGTGATCGGGGCCTAAACATGCAGGAGCGTGAACGGCGTGCAAGGAATAGAGTGAATTAGAACGATGTGGTATACCGGGGTCGACGTGCTGTCAGTGGATTGAACCAGGGCATGTGAAGCGTCTGGGGTAAACCATGGAAAGTTCTGTGGGGCCTGGATGTGGAAAGAGAGCTGTGGTTTCGGTGCATTATTGCATGGCAGCTAGAGAATGAATGTGAATGAAAGTGGCCTTTGTTGTCTTTTCCTAGCGCTACCTCGCGCACATTTGGGGGGATGGGTTGGTTATTGTTATGTGTGGCGGGGTGGCGATGGGAATGAATAAAGGCAAACAGTATGAATTATGTGAATGTGTATATATGTATCTGTCTGTATATATATATATATATATATATATATATATATATATATATATATATATATATATATATATATATATATCGTTGAGATGTATGGGTAAGTATATATTGCGTGTGTGGATGTGTATATACATACATGTGTGTGTGGGTGGGTTGGGCCATTCTTTCGTCTGTTTTCTTGAGCAACCTCGCTAACGCGGGAGACAGCGACAAAGCAGAATGAATAACGATATATATATATATATATATATATATATATATATATATATATATATATATATATATATATATATATATATATATATATGTATTTTTATTTTCATTTTGCTTTGTCGCTGTCTCCCGCGTTTGCGAGGTAGCGCAAGGAAACAGACGAAAGAAATGGCCCAACCCACCCCCATACACATGTATATACATACGTCCACACACGCAAATATACATACCTACACAGCTTTCCATGGTTTACCCCAGACGCTTTACATGCCCTGATTCAATCCACTGACAGCACGTCAACCCCGGTATACCACATCGATCCAATTCACTCTATTCCTTGCCCTTCTTTCACTCTCCTGCATGTTCAAGCCCCGATCACACAAAATCTTTTTCACTCCATCTTTCCACCTCCAGTTTGGTCTCCCACTTCTCCTCGTCCCCTCCACTTCCGACACATATATCCTCTTGGCCAATCTTTCCTCACTCATTCTCTCCAAGTGTCCAAACCATTTCAAAACACCCTCTTCTGCTCTCTCAACCACGCTCTTTTTATTTCCACACATCTTACCCTTACGTAACTTACTCGATCAAACCACCTCACACCACACATTGTCCTCAAACATCTCATTTCCAGCACATCCATCCTCCTGCGCACAACTGTATCCATAGCCCACGCCTCGCAACCATACAACATTGTTGGAACCACTATTCCTTCAAACATACCCATTTTTGCTTTCCGAGATAATGTTCTCGACTTCCACACATTCTTCAAGGCTCCCAGGATTTTCGCCCCCTCCCCCACCCATTTTTATTTTATTTTGCTTTGTCGCTGTCTCCCGCGTTTGCAAGGTAGCGCAAGGAAACAGACGAAAGAAATGGCCCAACCCACCCCCATACACATGTATATACATTCACGTCCACACACGCAAATATACATACCTATACATCTCAATGTACACATATATATACACACACAGATATATACTTATATACACATGTACATAATTCATACTGCCTGCCTTAATTTATTCCCATCGCCACCTCGCCACACATGGAATAACATCCCCCTCCACCCTCATGTGTGCGAGGTAGTGCTAGGAAAAGACAACAAAGGCCACATTCGTTCACACTCAGTCTCTAGCTGTCATGTAATAATGCCCGAAATCCCAGCTCCCTTTCCACATCCAGGCCCCACAGAACTTGCCCTGGTTTACCCCAGACGCTTCACATGCCCTGATTCAATCCATTGACAGCTCGTCGACCCCGGTATACCACATCGATCCAATTCACTCTATTCCTTGCCCGCCTTTCACCCTCCTGCATGTTCAGGCTCCGATCACTCAAAATCTTTTTCACTCCATCTTTCCACCTCTAATTTGGTCTCCCACTTCTCCTCGTTCCCTCCACCTCCGACACATATATCCTCTTGGTCAATCTCTCCTCAATCATACTCTCCATGTGCACAAAGCATTTCAAAACACTCTCTTCTGCTCTCTGAACCACGCTCTTTTTATTCCCACACATCTCTCTTACCCTTACATTACTTACTCGATCAAACCACCTCACAAAACATATTCTCCTTAAACATCTCATTTCCAGCACATCCACCCTCCTGCGCACAACTGTATCCATAGCCCACGCCTCGCAACCATACAACACTGTTGGAACCACTATTCCTTCAAACATAGCCATTTTTGCTTTCCGAGAAAATGTTCTCGACTTCCACACATTCTTCAAGGCTCCCAGGATTTTCGCCCCCTCCCCCACCCTATGATTCACTTACGCTTCCATGGTTCCATCCGCTGCCAGATCCACTCCCAGATATCTAAAACACTTTACTTCCTCCAGTTTTTCTCCATTCAAACTTACCTCCCAATTGACTTGACCCTCAACCCTACTGTACCTAATAACCTTGCTCTTATTCACATTTACTCTTAACTTTCCTCTTTCACACACTTTACCAAACTCAGTCACCAGCTTCTGCAGTTTCTCACATGAATCAGCCACCAGCGCTGTATCATCAGCGATCAACAACTGACTCACTTCCCAAGCTCTCTCATCCACAACAGACTGCATACTTGCCCCTATTTCCAAAACTCTTGCATTCACCTCCCTAAAAAACCCATCCATAAACAAATTAAACACCCATGGAGACATCACACACCCCTGCCGCAAACCTACATTCACTTTCCTCTCTTTCTACACGTACACATGCCTTAACTCCTCGATAAAACCTTTTCACTGCTTCTAGCAACTTGCCTCCCACATCATATATTCTTAATACCTTTCACAGAGCATCTCTATCAACTCTATCATATGCCTTCTCCAGATCCATAAATGCTACATACAAATCTATTTGCTTTTCTAAGTATTTCTCACATACATTCTTCAAAGCAAACACCTGATCCACACATCCTCTACACTTCTGAAACCACACTGCTCTTCCCCAATCTGATGCTCTGTACATTCCTTCACCCTCTCAATCATTACCCTCCAATATAATTATCCAGGAATACTCAACAACCTTATACCTGTGTAATTTGAGCACTCACTTTTATCCCCTTTGCCTTTGTACAATGTACAATATATATATATATATATATATATATATATATATATATATATATATATATATATATATATATATATATATATATATATATATATATATTGGAAAGATGGAGTGAAAAAGATTTTGTGTGATCGGGGCTTGAACATGCAGGAGGGTGAAAGGAGGGCAAGGAATAGAGTGAATTGGATCGATGTGGTATACCGGGGTTGACGTGCTGTCATTGGATTGAATCAGGGCACGTGAAGCGTCTGGGGTAAACCATGGAAAGCTGTGTAGGTATGTATATTTGCGTGTGTGGACGTGTATGTATATACATGTGTACGGGGGTGGGTTGGGCCATTTCTTTCGTCTGTTTCCTTGCGCTACCTCGCAAACGCGGGAGACAGCGACAAAAAAAGAAAAAAGAAATATATATATATATATATATATATATATATATATATATATATATATATATATATATATATATATATATATATATATCTTTTCTTTCAAACTATTCGCCATTTCCCGCGTTAGTAAGGTAATGTATACTTACGTATACATTTCAACGTATACATATATACACATACACAGACAAATACATATATACACATGTACATACTTCATTCTTGCTCCCTTTATTCATTCTCGTCTCCACCCCGCCACACCTAAAATGACAACCTCCCCCCATCCCCACCCCCCGCATGCACGCGAGGTAGCGCTAGTAAAGGACAACAAAGGCCACATTCGTTCACAGTCAGCCTCCAACTGTCATGTATGATGCACCGAAACCACAGCTCCCTTTCCACATCCAAGCCCCACAAAAATTTCCTTGGTTTATCTCAGACTTCATATGCCCTGGTTCAATCCATTGACAGCACGTCGACCCCGGTATACCACATCGTTCCAATTCACTCTATTCCTTGCACGCATTTCACCCTCCTGCATGTTCAGGCCCCGATCACTCAAAATCTATTTCACTCCATCCTTCTACATCCAATTTGGGGTTCCAATTCTCGATCCTTCCACCTCTGACAGATATATCCTCTTTTTCAATCTTTCTTCACTGTTTCACTACATGTGACCAAACCATTTCAATACACCCTCTTCTGCTCTCTCAACCACAATCTTTTTATCACCACAGATCTCTCTTACCCTTTCATTACATACTCGATCTGACTACATCACACCACATATTGTCCTCAAACATCTCATTTCCAACACATCCACCCTCCTCCGCACAACACTATTCTATAGCCCACGCCTCTCAACCATATAACATTGCTAGAACCACTATTCCTTCAAACATACCCATTTTTGCTTTCAGAGATGATGTAATCGCCTTCCACGCATTATTCAACGCTCCCAGAACCTTCGCCCCCTCCCCCACCCTGTGACTCAGTTCCGCTTCCATGGTTCCATCCGCTGCCAAATCCACTCCCAGATATCTAAAACACTTCACTTCCTCCAGTTTTTCTCCATTCAAACTTACCTTCCAATTGACTTGTCCCTCAACCCTGCTGGACCTAATAAATTTGCTCTTATTCACATATACTCTCAGCTTTCTTCTTTCACACACTTTACCAAACTCAGTCACCAGCTTTTGCAGTTTCTCACCCAAATCAGCCACCAGCGCTGTATCATCAGCGAACAACGTCTGACTCACTTCCCAAGCCCTCTCATCCACAACAGACTGCATACTTCCCCTTCTCTCCAAAACTCTTGCATTCACCTCCCTAACAACCCCATCCATAAACAAATGATACAACAATGGAGACATCACGCATCCCTGCCGCAAACCGACATTCACTGAGAGCCAATCACTTTCCTCTCTTCCTACTCGTACACGTGCCTTACATCCTTGATAAAAACTGTTCACTGCTTCAAGCATCTTTATCAACTCTCTCATATGCCTTCTCTAGATCCATTAATGCTGCATACAAATTCATTTGTTTTTCTAAGTATTTCTCAAGTTCTTCAAAGCAATCACCTGATCTACACATCCTCTACCACTTCTGAAACCGCACTGCTCTTCCCCAATCTGATGCTCTGTACATGCCTTCACCCTCTCAATCAATACCCTCCCATATAATTTCCCAGGAAAACTCAGCAAACTTATACTCTGTAATTTGAGCACTCACTTTTAACCCCTTTGCCTTTGTACAGTGGCGCTATGCATACATTCCGCCAATCCTCAGGCACCTCACCATGACCCATACATACAGTGAGTATCCTCACCAAACAGTCAACAACATAGTCACCCCAGTTTTTGATAGATTCCACTGCAATACCATCCAAACCCGCCCCCTTACCGGCTTTCATATTCCGGAAAGCTTTCACTACCTCTTTTCTGTTTACCAAATGATTCTCCCTATCCCTCTCACTTCGCACACCACCTCGACCAAAACACCCAATATCTGCCACTCTACCATCTAACGTATTCAACAAACCTTCAAAATACTCATTCTATCTCCTTCTCACATTAACACTACTTGTTATTACCTCCCCATTAACCCCCTTTACCGATGTTCCCATTCGTTTTGATGTCTTACTCACTTTATCTACCTCCTTCCAAAACATCTCTTTATTCTCCCTAAAATCCAATGATACTCTCTCACCCCAACTCTCATTTGCCCTCTTTTTCACCTCTTACACCTTTCTCTTGATCTGCCTCTTTCTTTTATACATCCCAGTCATTTGCACTATTTCCCAGCAAAAATCGTCCAAATGCTTCTCTCTTCTCTTTCGCTAATAATCTTACTTCCTCATCCCACCACTTACTACCCTTTCTAATCTGCCCACCTCCCACGTTTCTTATGCCACAAGCATCTTTTGCGCAAGCCATCACTGCTTCCCTAAGTACATCCCATTCTTCCCCACTCCTCTTACGTCCTTTGCTCTCATCTTTTTCCATTCTGCACTCAGTCTCTCCCTGTACTTCCTCACACAAGTCTCCTTCCTAAGCTCACTTACTCTCGCCACTCTCTTCACCCCAACATCTCTTCTTTTCTGAAAATCTCTACAAATCTTCACCTTTGCCTCTGCAAGATAATGATGAGACAGCCTCCAGTTGCACCTCTCAGCACACTAACAAACAAAAGTCTCTTTCACGCGCCTATCAATGAGCACTTAATCAAATAACGCTCTACAAGCTCTTCACCATTTTCATTTACAACGCTGAACACCCCATGTACACCAATTATACCCTCAACTGTGGCATTACTCACCTTTGCATTCATATCATCCATCACTATAACCCGGTCTCGTGCATCAAAACTGCTAACACACTCGCTTAGCTGCTCCCAAATCACTTGCCTCTCATGATCTTTCTTCTCATGCCCAGGTGCATATGCACCAATAATTACCCATCTCTCTCCATCCACTTTCAGTTTTACCCATGTCAATTTAGAGTTTACTTTCTTACACTCTATCACATACTCGCACAACTTCTGTGTCAGGAGTAGTGCTACTCCTTCCTGTGCTCTTATCCTCTCACCAACCCCTGACTTTACTCCCAAAACATTCCCAAACCACTCTTCTTTTCCCTTGAGCAGTAGAGAAACATGTTTGAGTTGACCAGTGTTGCAGCTGGAGGCTTACGTGCCTCCCACGTCACGGAACACGATAACTTGTGGTAAAGTTTAAGATATTAGGATGAACAACTGGAACGTCCATCATTGTGCTCATGATGTAGGCGATGGCGGACGGAGGATTGCAATGGTTTTCTCTATTCATCGCACGATTTCTCTTTGATGAAGACTATGATGAACGACAGCAAAACAACGCAGATTATCGTGGCATAAATATATTGTCTTGTTTGTAATCCGGGACTTCATCATCGCCGACTAATTGATCATCATTCCCCTACGTTACACGCAACAACCATATTGCTCATGACCGTCTCAACGTATCGCTCTCGTTGTCTTAAAGTTCACTGCACTGCAGACCAGTCCAGTCAGGGTACGTGAGGGAGGGTCGCGTTCCCCAGGCAGGTGAGGGAGGCAGCCAGGTGAGGGAGGCAGCCAGGTGAGGGAGGCAGCCAGGTGAGGGAGGCAGACTCGTCAAGAATCACCAGTTTAACAATTGTTCTGTTGGAGATAACAGTCTGGGGCATCATGAAGAACAAGAACGTTAATGATCAGCATGGTTGATCACAAGTCGTGTTGGGAACAGATGACACGTGCTGCAGAACGACACGTGCTGCAGAACGACACGTGTTGCAGAATGACACGTGCTTTAGAACGTCACGTGCTGCAGAACGACACGTGTTGCAGAATGACACTTGCTGCAGAACGACACGTGCTTCAGAACGACACGTGCTACAGAACGACACGTGCTGCAGAACGACACGTGTTGCAGAATGACACGTGCTTTAGAACGATACGTGCTTTAGAACGAAACGTGCTACAGAACGACACGTGCTGCAGAACGACACGTGCTACAGAACGACACGTGCTACAGAACGACACGTGCTGCAGAATGACACGTGCTGCAGAACGACACGTGCTGCAGAACGATACGTGCTGCAGAACGACACGTGCTACAGAACGACACTTGCTACAGAACGACACGTGCTGCAGAACGACACGTGCTGCAGAACGACACGTGCTACAGAACGACACGTGCTACAGAACGACACGTGCTGCAGAATGACACGTGCTGCAGAACGACACGTGCTTTGGAACGATACGTGCTGCAGAACGAAACGTGCTGCAGAACGACACGTGCTTTAGAACGAAACGTGCTGCAGAATGACACGTGCTGCAGAATGACACGTGCTTTAGAACGACACGTGCTTTAGAACGACACGTGCTACAGAACGACACGTGCTGCAGAACGACAGGTGTTTCAGAATGACACGTGCTGCAGAACGACACGTGCTTTAGAACGACACGTGCTTTAGAACGACACGTGCTACAGAACGACACGTGCTGCAGAACGACACGTGTTTCAGAATGACACGTGCTGCAGAACGACACGTGCTTTAGAACGATACGTGCTGCAGAACGAAACGTGCTACAGAACGACACGTGCTACAGAACGACACGTGCTGCAGAACGACACGTGCTTTAGAACGATACGTGCTGCAGAAAGACACGTGCTACAGAACGACACGTGCTACAGAACGACACGTGCTGCAGAATGACACGTGCTGTAGAACGACACGTGCTTTAGAACGATACGTGCTGCCGAACGAAACGTGCTGCAGAACGACACGTGCTACAGAACGACACGTGCTGCAGAATGACACGTGCTGCAGAACGACACGTGCTGCAGAACGACACGTGCTACAGAACGACACGTGCTGCAGAATGACCCGTGCTACAGAACGACACGTGCTATAGAACGACACGTGCTGCAGAACGACACGTGCTGCAGAACGACACGTGCTGCAGAATGACACGTGCTACAGAACGACACGTGCTATAGAACGACACGTGCTGCAGAACGACACGTGCTGCAGAACGACACGTGCTACAGATCAACACGTGCTGCAGAACGACACGTGCTACAGAACGACACGTGCTGCAGAATGACACGTGCTGCAGAACGACTCGTGCTATAGAACGACACGTGCTACAGAATGACACGTGCTATAGAACGACACGTGCTACAGAACGACACGTGCTGCAGAACGACACGTGCTGCAGAATGACACGTGCTACAGAACGACACGTGCTATAGAAGGACACGTGCTACAGAACGACACGTGCTGCAGAATGACACGTGCTACAGAACGACACGTGCTGCAGAACGACACGTGCTGCAGAACGACTGCCTCGCGTAGCTTGCGCTGCTGGATGATGACCCATATTTGTAGTCAGGTAAGACGTTCCTCATTCTGAAATTAGACAGGTTGGCTCCGGCCGCTGGTGCAGTGCGCGCCCCACCAAGATCACATTATTGCCTGGGCGGAAACAGCTGACCTTAACACGCGTGTTTGTTTACTGCAGAGAAACCCAGGACCACCGCTTGTGTGTGTGTGTGTGTGTGTGTGTGTGTGTGTGTGTGGCCGGGGGAGGGGGAGGGGGGGGGGGTTGAAGCGCAGTTGTTGGAGATTGTTAACACGGCAGTGTAGAAATCAGACACTGAATATTTTCTTAATATTTCTTTTCAAAGACAAGGTTTGTACCTACCCGAGAAATTTCATGACTGATAATGACGTAATACGTACTGGATGATATGATACGTACTGATGATGTAATACCTACTGGATGGTGTAATACGTACTGGATGATGTAATACCTACTAGATGATGTAAGACGCACTGGATGATGTATTACCTACTGGATGATGTAATACCTAGTGGATGATGTAATACGCACTGGATGATGTATTACGTACTGGATGATGTAATACCTAGTGGATGATGTAATACCTACTGGATGATATAATACGCACCGGATGATGTATTACGTACTGGATGATGTAACACCTACTGGATGATGTAATACGTACTGAATGATGTAATACGTACAGGATGATGTAATACGTACTGGATGATGTAATACCTACTGGATGATGTAATACGCACTGGATGATGTAATACATACTGGATGATGTAATACGTACTAGATGTTGTAATACGTACAGGATGATGTAATACGTACTGGATGACGTAATACGTACTGGATGATGAAATACCTACTGGATGATGTAATACATACTGGATGATGTAATACGTACTAGATGTTGTAATACGTACAGGATGATATAATACGTACTGGATGACGTAATACGTACTGGATGATGTTATACTTACTGGATGATGTAATACGGACTGGATGATGCAATACGTACAGGGAGATGTAACACGGACTGGATGATGTAATACAGACTGGATGATGTAATACGGACTGGATGATGTAATACGAACTGGATGATGTAACACGGACTGGATGATGTAATACGAACTGGATGATGTAATACATGCTGGATGATGTAATACGTACTGGATGATGTAATACGTACTGGATGATGTAATGCATACTGCATGATGTAATACGTACTGGATGTTGTATTACGGACTAGATGATACAATTCGAATTTGATGATGTAATACGTACTGGATGATGTAATATGGACTTGATGATGCAATACGTTCTGGATGATGTGACACGTACTGGATGATATAATACGAATTGGATGATATAGTACGTACTGGATGATGCAATACGTATCGATTGATTTAATATGTACTGGATGATGTAATACGTACTGCACGTTGTAATACGTGCTGGATAATGTAATATGAACTGAATGATGTAATACGAACGGGATGAAGTAATACAGACTGGATGATATATTATGGACTGGATGATGTAATACGTACTTGATGATGTAATACGCACTGGATGATGTAATACGCTCTGGATGATGTAATACGGACTAGATGATGTAATACGTACTGGATGATGTAATATGTACCAGATGATGTAAAGAGGATTAGATGATGTAATAAGAATTAGATTATATAATACGCATGGGTGATGTAATACGTACTGGATGATGTAATACGTACTGGATGATGTAATACGGACTAGATGATGTAATACGTACTGGATGATGTAATATGTACCAGATGATGTAAAGAGGATTAGATGATGTAATAAGAATTAGATTATATAATACGCATGGGTGATGTAATACGTACTGGATGATGTAATACGTACTGGATGATGTAATAAGGATTGAATGATGTAATACGTACTGGATGATGTAATACGTACTGGATGATGTGATACGTACTGGATGATGTAATACGTACCGGATGATGATTATAATACGGACTGGATGACGTGATACGTACTGGATGATGTAACACGCAATGGATGATGCAATAACTGGATGATGTAATACTTATTGGATGATTTAATACGTATTGGATGATTTGATACGTACAAGGTGATGTGATACGTACTGAATTATGTAATATGTACTGGGGATGTAAATATGAACTGAATGATGTAATACGTACTGGATGATGTAATCCGGATTGGGTGATGTACTACGTACTGAATGATGTGATACGTACTGTGTGATGTAATAAGGATTGGATAATGTAATATGAACTGGATGATGTAATACGGACTGGATGATGTAATACGTACTATATGATGTCATAAGAATTAAAAGATGTAATAAGGATTGGATTATGTAATACGCATTGGGTGATGTAATACGAACTGGATGCTGTAATACGTGCTGGATGGTTTAATAAGGATTGAATGATGCAATACGTACTGGATGATGTAATACGGACTGGATGATTTGATACGGACTGGATGATGTAATGCGTACTGGATGAGGTAATACGGACTTGGTAACGTAATACAGGCTGGATGATATAAAATGGACTGGATGATGTAATACGTACTGCATGATGTAATACGTGCTGGATGATGTAATACGTACTGGATCATGTGATACGTACTGGATGATGTAATACGTACTGGATGACGTAATATGAACTGGATGATATAATACATACAGGGTGATGTAATGCGATCTGGATGGTGTAATACGTACTGGACGATGTAATACGTAATCGATGATGTAATAAGTACTGCATGATGTAATACGAACTGGATGATGTAATACGGACTGGATGATGTAATACGTACTGGATGATGTGATACGTATTGGATGATGTAATACGGACTGGATGATGTAATACTAACTGGATGATGTAATACGGACTGGATAATGTAATACGTATTGGATGATGTGATACGTATTGGATGGTGTAATACGGACTTGATGATGTAATACAGACTGGATGATGTGATACGGACTGGATGATGTAATACTGATTGGATGATGTAATACGTACTAGATGATGTAATACGGATTGGATGATCGAATACGGACTGGATGATGTAATACGGACTGGATGTTGTACTGCATATTGGATGATGTGATACGTATTGGATGATGTAATACGGACTGGATGATGTAATACGGACTGGATTATGTAATACGGACTTAATGATGGAATACGGACTGGATGATGTAATACGTACTGGATGATGTAATACGGACTGGATGATGTAATACGTATTGGATGATGTGATACGTATTGGATGATGTAATACGGACTGGATGGTGTAATACGGACTGGATGATGTAATACGGACTGGATGATGTAATACGGACTGGATGATATAATACAGACTGGATGATGTAATAGGGACTGGATGATGTAATACGGACTGGATGATGTATTACGTACTGGATGATCTAATACGTACTGGATGATATAATACAGACTGGATGATGTAATAGGGACTGGATGATGTAATACGGACTGGATGATGTAATACGTATTGGATGATGTGATACTTATTGAATGATGTAATACGGACTGGATGATGTAATACGGACTGGATGATGTAATACGGACCGGATGATGTAATACGTATTGGATGATGTGATACTTATTGGATGATGTAATACGGACTGGATGATGTAATACGGACTGGATGATGTAATACGTATTGGATGTTGTGATACGTATTGGATGATGTAATACGGACTGGATGATGTAATACGGACTGGATGATGTAATGCGTATTGGATGATATGATACTTATTGGATGATGTAATACGGACTGGATGATGTTATACGAACTGGATGATGTATTACGTACTGGATGATCTAATACGTACTGGATGATATAATACAGACTGGATGATGTAATAGGGACTGGATGGTATAATACGGAGTGGATGGTGTAATACGTATTGGATGATGTGATACTTATTGGATGATGTAATACGGACTGGATGATGTAATACGGACTGGATGATGTAATACGTATAGGATGATGTGATACGTATTGCATGATGTAATACGGACTGGATGATGTAATACGTACTGGATGATGTGATACGTATTGGATGATGTAATACGGACTGGATGATGTAATACGGACTGGATGATGTAATACGGACTGGATGATGTAATACGTATTGGATGATGTGATACGTATTAGATGATGTAATACGGACTGGATGATGTAATACGGACTGGATGATGTAATACGTATTGGATGATGTGATACGTATTGGATAATGTAATATGGACTGGATGATGTAATAGGGACTGGATGACGTAATACGGACTGGATGATGGAATACGGACTGGATGATGTAATACGTACTGGATGATGTAATACGTACCGGATGATGTAATACGGACTGGATGATGTTATACGAACTGGATGATGTAATACGTACTGGATGATCTGATACGTACTGGATGATGTAATGCAGACTGGATGATGTAATAGGGACTGGATGATGTAATACGGACTTGATCATACTTGAATTCATGCTTCATTTACGTCAGCGTATGATTAACTGTTGTAATGTGATGATGTCAGAGATGAGGAAGAAAATCACAACACATTTCATGATCAGGTTTAACGTAGAATAAAGAGAAGGTTGTAGTATCATGTCAAATTATCCACAACCTTGCATATCGTAAACATGATAACGTGATGTGTACTGTGACTGTGTGACCCCAGCTCCAGTGTTTGCTGCAGTGATGTGTACTGTGACTGTGTGACCCCAGCTCCAGTGTTGCTGCAGTGATGTGTACTGTCACTGTGTGACCCCAGCTCCAGTGTTTGCTGCAGTGATGTGTACTGTTACTGTGTGACCCCAGCTCCAGTGTTTGCTGCAGTGATGTGTACTGTGACTGTGTGACCCCAGCTCCAGTGTTTGCTGCAGTGATGTGAACTGTGACTGTGTGACCCCAGCTCCAGTGTTTGCTGCAGTGATGTGAACTGTGACTGTGTGACCCCAGCTCCAGTGTTTGCTGCAGTGATGTGTACTGTCACTGTGTGACCCCAGCTCCAGTGTTTGCTGCAGTGATGTGTACTGTGACTGTGTGACCCCAGCTCCAGTGTTTGCTGCAGTGATGTGTACTGTCACTGTGTGACCCCAGCTCCAGTGTTTGCTGCAGTGATGTGTACTGTCACTGTGTGACCCCAGCTCCAGTGTTTGCTGCAGTGATGTGTACTGTGACTGTGTGACCCCAGCTCCAGTGTTTGCTGCAGTGATGTGTACTGTGACTGTGTGACCCCAGCTCCAGTGTTTGCTGCAGTGATGTGTACTGTCACTGTGTGACCCCAGCTCCAGTGTTTGCTGCAGTGATGTGTACTGTGACTGTGTGACCCCAGCTCCAGTGTTTGCTGCAGTGATGTGTACTGTGACTGTGTGACCCCAGCTCCAGTGTTTGCTGCAGTGATGTGTACTGTCACTGTGTGACTCCAGCTCCAGTGTTTGCTGCAGTGATGTGTACTGTGACTGTGTGACCCCAGCTCCAGTGTTTGCTGCAGTGATGTGAACTGTGACTGTGTGACCCCAGCTCCAGTGTTTGCTGCAGTGATGTGTACTGTGACTGTGTGACCCCAGCTCCAGTGTTTGCTGCAGTGATGTGTACTGTGACTGTGTGACCCCAGCTCCAGTGTTTGCTGCAGTGATGTGTACTGTGACTGTGTGACCCCAGCTCCAGTGTTTGCTGCAGTGATGTGTACTGTGACTGTGTGACCCCAGCTCCAGTGTTTGCTGCAGTGATGTGTACTGTGACTGTGTGACCCCAGCTCCAGTGTTTGCTGCAGTGATGTGTACTGTTACTGTGTGACCCCAGCTTCAGTGTTTGCTGCAGTGATGTGTACTGTGACTGTGTGACCCCAGCTCCAGTGTTTGCTGCAGTGATGTGTACTGTCACTGTGTGACCCCAGCTCCAGTGTTTGCCGTTTGCTTGGGTTGCTGTTCACGTTGTCGCTGGGGAGATAAACGCCAGCATCAGGGAGCCGGACGAGCGAGGAACCTATATATAGCAGTGGAGACGGGCAAGGTGTGGCACGGTTTTAGGGGAAATGAATCATGTGTAACAAAGTTGTTACATTTCCACGATAAAGTGAGCTCTGTCTTAGGCTATGCTAAGGTAACGTTTCTACGCAGGGGATCAACAGCTGGCTGCGTGGACTATGGGCCAGTCGCCGCGACCAGGATTCGAACCTATGTTGGCTTGATCCTAGGCGGCCCCGTGAGTGCATGACGGTCAGTCACGTTAACTGCTATACCACAGAGGTCCGTGTGTGTGTGTGTGTGTGTGTGTGTGTGTGTGTGTATGATCATGAACCCCCTGAGTTTGCTACACTGCTTCACTTCCCACAATACACCTGATGACTGTGTACCAACCTCCCAGACGGCATCTCTTCTGGTCGTGTTGTGTCAACATTATCCATCATGTCAGAAGCTGCATCTCCCGCGTCTCCTGCCTCCAGTCATTTTCTTTTCTCATTTTTTTCAATTACCGCCACTTGGTCTTATACCCAGGTAGAAAGAAGGTCTCGAGCTGTGTAGGACAGGTACTATGAGTGAAGGTCTCGAGCTGTGTCTATTTTCCATTCCATCACATATCTAAGTAGGAAGTTGCCTGATCTCAACCATGACCTGCCCCTGACCATAAAATCTTTCATTGCCTTTGCTGAGTTTTGGGTTTTTGATAATATTTTCCCAAGATGACGAAGGTCATTTTTATAGGCAGAAATCTGGTCTTGTTATGGCAAACCCTCTTAGTCCGATTCGTAGTAATTCATTTATGGAATATTTTGAGGCTAAACTCTTAACTTCAATCAATAATCATCCGGAAGTCTGGTTTAGATACATGGATGATGTGTGGTCCTTGTGGCCGCCCTCCCAAGAGTGTAATGCTTTCTTCAATGAATTAGGTAACATACACACCTCACCATCAAGTTGGAATGGGAAAAAGAAAGCAAACTGCTCTTTCTAGATGTGTTGATGAATAGAGAATCTGATCCTTTGTCTTTAAAGTCTAGAGGAAGCCTATCAGCTCTGAGAGAAATATTTCATCATTTCTCAGTACATGATCCACCTGTAAGAATGTCTGTCGTTATATCTATGTTCGTAAGAGCCTAGGCCTAGTAGATGAATGGAGTCATGTAAGACGTACATTTAGGCAGTTATATTATCCCAGTTGGTTTGTGAACAACGCTTACTGGAAAGCTAGGAAGACATTTTATGCCCCTTATAACAAAGATGTGACGAATAAGAATAAGTCTAAAAGTTTGGTGTTACCCTGTTCTCCCAGCTTATCTCATCTAAGACACGTTCTGTAAGACGTTCCTTGTAATGTTACTTTCCAGGGACAATGACACCATCATCAAGACCTTAATAAATAGTGGGTCAAATCATGTAACAATTGAGAGTGTTTACGCCATCAAATGCAAGGCATATATATATATATATATATATATATATATATATATATATATATATATATATATATATATATATATATATATATATATATATATATATATATATATATACATACGAACATAGTGCATAGGAACGCGCACCTTCATAGAGCATACGAACCTCCAACAGCCAGGATCGAACCCGGGACCCATGTGCAAGAGGCGGGAATATATTTATTTATTCATCTTACTTTGTCGCTGTCTCCCGCGTTAACAAGATAGCGCAAGCAAACGGACGAAGCGTTGGCCCAACCCACCCACATACATATGTATACACATAAACGTACACACACGCAAATATACATACTTATACATCTCAATGTATACTTATATGTATATACACACACAGACATATACATATATACTCATATACATAATTCATACTGTCTGCTTTTATTCACTCCCATCGCCACCCCGCCATACATGAAATAACAACCCCCTCTCCCTACATGTGCGCGGGGGAGCGTTAGGAAAAGACAACAAAGGCCACATTCGTTCACACTCAGTCAATAGTTGTCATGCATAACGCACCGAAATAACAACTCCCTTTCCACATCCAGGCCCCACAGAACTTTCCATGGTTTACTCCAGACGCTTCACACGCCCTGTTTCAATCCATTGACAGCACGTCGACCCCGGTATACCACATCGTTCCAATTCACTCTATTCCTTGCACGCCTTTCACCCTCCTGCATATTCAGGCCCCGATCACTCAAAATCTTTTTCACTCTATCTTCCCACCTCCAATTTGGTCTCCCACTTCTCCTCGTTCTCTTAACCTCTGACACATATATCCTCTTGGTCAATCTTTCCTCACTTATTCTCCCCATGTGATCAAACAATTTCAAAACACCCTCTTCTTCTCTCTCAACCTCACACTTTTTATTACCGCACATCTCTCTTACACTATTATTACTTACTCGATCAAACCACCTCACACCACATATTGTTCTCAAACATCTCATTTCCAGCATATCCACCCTCCTTCGCACAACTCCATATATAGCCCACGCCTCGCAACCATATAACATTGTTGGAACCACTATTCCTTCAAACATACCTATTTTTGCTTTCCGAGATAACGTTCTCGACTTCCACACATTCTCCAAGGCTCCCAGAATTTTCGACCCCTCTCCCACCCTATGACACACTTTCGCTTCCATGGTTCCATCCACTGCTAAATCCACTCCCAGATATCTAAAACACTTCACTTCCTCCAGTTTTTCTTCATTCAAACTTACATCCCAATTGAGTTGTCCCTCAACCCTACTGTACCTAATAACCTTGCTCTTATTCACATTTACTCTCAGCTTTCTTCTTTCACACACTTTACCAAACTCAGTCACCATCTTCTGTAGTTTCTCACATGAATCAGCCACCAGCGCTGTATCATCAGCGAACAACAACTGACTCACTTCCAAAACCCCATCCATAAACAAATTAAAACACCATGGAGAAATCACACACCCCTGCCGCAAACCTACATTCACTGAGAAACAATCGCTTTCCTCTCTTTTTACTTGTACATATGCCTTACATCCTCGATAAAGACTCTTTCACTGCTTCTAACAACTTGCCTCCCACACCATATATTCTTAATACCTTCCACAGAGCATCTCTATCAACTCTATCATATGCCTTCTCCAGATCCATAAATGCTACATACAAATCCATTTGCTTTTCTAAGTATTTCTCACATACATTCTTCAAAGGAAACACCTGATCCACACATCTTTTACCACTTCTGAAACCACACTGCTCTTCCCCAATCTAATACTCTGTATATGCCTTCACCCTGTCAATCAATACGCTCCCAAATAATTTCCCAGGAATACTCAACAAACTTATACCTCTGTAATTTGAGCACTCACTTTTATCTGCTTTGCCTTTGTACAATGGCACTATGCAAGCATTCCGCCAAACGTCATGCACTTCACCATGAGTCATACACACATTAAATAACCTTACTAACCAGTCAACAATACAGTCACCTCCTTTTTTAATAAATTCCACTGCAATATCATCCAAACCTGCTGCCTTGCCGGCTTTCATCTTCCGCAAAGCTTTTACTACCTCTTCTCTGTTTACCAAATCATTTTCCCTAACCCTCTCACTTTGCACACCACCTCGACCAAAACACTCTATATCTGCCACTCGATCATCAAACACATTCAACAAACCTTCACAATACTCACTCCGTCTCCTTCTCACTTCATCGCTACTTGTCATCACCTCCCCCTTTGCCCCCTTCAATGATGTTCCCATTTGTTCCCTTGTCTTACGCACTTTATTTATCCCCTTGCAATAAATCTGTTTATTCTCCCTAAAATTTTATGATACTCTCTCACCCCAAATCTCATTTGCCCTCTTTTTCACCTCTTGCACCTTTCTCTTGACCTAATGCCTCTTAGTTTTATACATCTCCCAGTCATTTGCATTATTTCCCTGCAAAAATCGTCCAAATGCCTCCCTCTTCTCTTTCACTAATAATCTTACTTCATCCCACCACTCACTACCCTTTCTAATCTGCCCACCTCTCACGCTTCTCATGCTACAATCATCTTTTGCACAATCCATCACTGCTTTCCTAAATACATCTCATTCCTCCCAGACTCCTCTTACGTCGTTTGTTCTCACCTTTTTCCATTCTGTACTCAGTCTCTCCTGGTACTTCCTCACACAAGTCTCCTTCTCAAACTCACTTACTCTCACATTTCTCTTCACCCCAACATTCTCTCTTCTTTTCTGAAAACTTCTACAAATCTTCACCTTCGCCTCCACAAGATAATGATCAGACACCCCTCCACTTGCACCTCTCAGGACATTAACATCCAAAAGTCTCTCTTTCGCGCGCCCATCAATCGACACGTAATCCAATAACGCTCTCTGGCCATCTCTACTACTTTCATAAGTATACTAATGTATATCTCGCTTTTTAAACCAGGTATTCCCAGTTACCAATCCTTTTTCAGCACATGAATCTACAAGCTCTTCATTTCCATTTACAACACTGAACACCCCATGTACACCAATTATTCCCTAAACTGCCACATTACTCACCTTTACATTCAAATCACCCATCACTGTAACCCGGTCTCGTGCATCAAAATATATATATATATATATATATATATATATATATATATATATATATATATATATATATATATATATATATATATATATATATATATATATATATGTGTATATATATATATATATATATATATATATATATATATATATATATATATATATATATATATATATATATATATATATATACATATATATATAATATATATTATTTTATTTCATTTTATTTTGCTTTGTCGCTGTCTCCCGCGTCTGCGAGGTAGCTCAAGGAAACAGACGAAAGAAATGGCCAAACCCACACACACAGCTTTCCATGGTTCACCCCAGACGCTTCACATGCCCTGATTCAATCCACTGACAGCACGTCAACCCCGGTATACCACATCGCTCCAATTCACTCTATTCCTTGCCCTCCTTTCACCCTCCTGCATGTTCAGGCCCCGATCACACAAAATCTTTTTCACTCCATCTCTCCACCTCCAATTTGGTCTCCCTCTTCTCCTCGTTCCCTCCACCTCCGACACATATATCCTTTTGGTCAATCTTTCCTCACTCATTCGCTCCATGTGCCCAAACCATTTCGAAACACCCTCTTCTGCTCTCTCAACCACGCTCTTTTTATTTTTACACATCTCTCTTACCCTTACGTTACTTACTCGATCAAACCACCTCACACCACACATTGTCCTCAAACATCTCATTTCCAGCACATCCATCCTCCTGCGCACAAATCTATCCATAGCCCACGCCTCGCAACCATACAACATTGTTGGAACCACTATTCCTTCAAACATACCCATTTTTGCTTTCCGAGATAATGTTCTCGACTTCCACACATTCTTCAAGGCTCCCAGAATTTTCGCCCCCTCCCCCACCCTATGATCCACTTCCGCTTCCATGGTTCCATCCGCTGCCAGATCCACTCCCAGATATCTAAAACACTTTACTTCCTCCAGTTTTTCTCCATTCAAACTCACCTCCCAATTGACTTGACCCTCAACCCTACTGTACCTAATAACCTTGCTCTTATTCACATTTACTCTTAACTTTCTTCTTTCACACACTTTACCAAACTCAGTCACCAGCTTCTGCAGTTTCTCACATGAATCAGCCACCAGCGCTGTATCATCAGCGAACAACAACTGACTCACTTCCCAAGCTCTCTCATCCCCAACAGACTTCATACTTGCCCCTCTTTCCAAAACTCTTGCATTCACCTCCCTCACAACCCCATCCATAAACAAATTAAACAACCATGGAGACATCACACACCCCTGTCGCAAACCTACATTCACTGAGAACCAATCACTTTCCTCTCTTCCTACACGTACACTTGCCTTACATCCTCGATAAAAACTTTTCACTGCTTCTAACAACTTGCCTCCCACACCATATATTCTTAATACCTTCCACAGAGCATCTCTATCAACTCTATCATATGCCTTCTCCAGATCCATAAATGCTACATACAAATCCATTTGCTTTTCTAAGTATTTCTCACATACATTCTTCAAAGCAAACACCTGATCCACACATCCTCTACCACTTCTGAAACCACACTGCTCTTCCCCAGTCTGGTGCTCTGTACATGCCTTCACCCTCTCAATCAATATCCTCCCATATAATTTACCAGGAATACTCAACAAACTTATACCTCTGTAATTTGAGCACTCACTCTTATCCCCTTTGCCTTTGTACAATGGCACTATGCACGCATTCCGCCAATCCTCAGGCACCTCACCATGAGTCATACATACATTAAATAACCTTACCAACCAGTCAACAATACAGTCACCCCCTTTTTTAATAAATTCCACTGCAATACCATCCAAACCTGCTGCCTTGCCGGCATTTCATCTTCCGCAAAGCTTTTACTACCTCTTCTCTGTTTACCAAATCATTTTCCCTAACCCTCTCACTTTGCACACCACCTCGACCAAAACACCCTATATCTGCCACTCTATCATCAAACACATTCAACAAACCTTCAAAATACTCACTCCATCTCCTTCTCACATCACCACTACACCGCTTCTCGGCCTTTTGGCTAAGATCAAAGTGTATATATATATATATATATATATATATATATATATATAATATATATATATATATATATATATATTATATAATATGTAGTATATATATATATATATATAATATATAGATATATATATAGCTATATATATATATTATATATAATATATAGATATATATACATATATATATAATAATATTATTTATCTTCATTTTATCTTGTCTTTGTCCGCTGTCTCCCGCGTTCTGCGAGGTAGCTAAAGGAAACAGAACGAAAGAAATGGCAAACCCACACACACACTTTCCATGGTTCAACCCAACGCTCACATGCCCTGATTCAAATCCACTGACAGCACGTCACCCCGGCTATACCACATCGCTCCCATTCACTCTATTCCTTCCCTCACTTTCATCACCCTACTGCATGTTCAGAGCCCCGATCACACAAAAATCTTTTTCGACTTCATCTCTCCACCTCCAATTTGGTCTCCTCTTCTCCTCGTTCCCTCCACCTCCGACACATATATCCATTTGTCAATTCTTTCCATCAGACTCATTCGCCCTCCATGTGCCCAAACCATACGAAACACCCTTCTGCTTCTCTCAACCACGCCTTTTATTTTTAACACCATCTCGTCTTTCCCTTACGTTACTTACTCGATCAACCACCTCACACCAACATTGTCCCTCAAACATCTCAGTTCCAGCACATCCATCCTTCCTGCGCACAAATCTATCCATAGCCCACGCCCGCAACCATACAACATTGTTGGAACCACTATTCCTTCAAACATAACCCATTTTTGCTTTCGAAATAATTTCTCGACTTCCACACATTCTTCAAGGCCCAGAATTTTCGCCCCTCGCCCCCACCCTAATGATCCACTTCCGCTTCCATGGTTCCATCCGCTGCCAGATCCACTCCCAGATATCTAAAACACTTCACTTCCTCCAGTTTTTCTCCATTCAAACTCACCTCCCAATTGACTTGACCCTCAACCCTACTGTACCTAATAACCTTGCTCTTATTCACATTTACTCTTAACTTTCTTCTTCACACACTTTACCAAACTCAGTCACCAGCTTCTGCAGTTTCTCACATGAATCAGCCACCAGCGCTGTATCATCAGCGAACAACAACTGACTCACTTCCCAAGCTCTCTCATCCCCAACAGACTTCATACTTGCCCCTCTTTCCAAAACTCTTGCATTTACCTCCCTAACAACCCCATCCATAAACAAATTAAACAACCATGGAGACATCACACACCCCTGCCGCAAACCTACATTCACTGAGAACCAATCACTTTCCTCTCTTCCTACACGTACACATGCCTTACATCCTCGATAAAAACTTTTCACTGCTTCTAACAACTTGGCCATCCCACACCATATATTCTTAATACCTTCCACAGAGCATCTCTATACACTCTATCATAATGCCTTCTCAGATCCATACATGCTACATAACCAAACCATTTGCTTTTCTAAGTATTATCTCACTACATTCTTCAAAAAGCAAACACCTGATCCACACATCTCTACCCACTCTGAAACCCACACTCAACTGCTCTTTGCCCCAATCTGGTGCTCTGTACATCCTTCACCCTCTCAATCCAATAACCACCCATAGTAATTTACCAGGAATACTCAACAAACTTATACCTCTTGTAATTTGAGCACTCACATCGTTATCCCTTTGCCTTTGTACAATGGCACTATCACGCATTCCGCCAATCCTCAGGCACCTCACCATGAGTCCATACATACATTAAATAACCCTTTACCAACCAGACCAACAATACAGTCACCCCCTTTTTTACTAAATTCCACTGCCAATACCCTGCCAAACCTCTGCCTTGCCGGCATTTCATCTTCCGCAAAGCTTTTACACCTGCTTCTCTGTTTACCAATCATTTTCCCTAAAACCCTCTCACTTTGCACACACCGCGGACCAAAACACCTATATCTGCCACTCTATCATAAAACACATTCAACAAACCTCAAAATACGCCCACTCCATCTCCTTCTCACCTCACCACTAACACCGCTTTCCCGGCCTTTTGCTAAGATCAAAGTGTATATATATAATATATATAGATATATATATATATATATAATATATATATATATATATATATATATATATATAACATATATAAAGCTTTTCGCAGTCTCACCGCGTTAGCCGAGTACGCAAGGAAGCAGAACGATAGAATGGCCCAACCACTCACATAAACACGTATATACATAAACGCCCACACACTCACATAACATACCTTTTAAAAACATTTTAACCGTATACATACATATACATACTAGACAATATATATATAAATATATATATATATATATATATATATATATATATA
>NC_092247.1:69617-141332 GCF_036320965.1 Panulirus ornatus | reverse complement strand
ATTTACTGAGAACCAATCACTTTCCTCTCTTCCTACACGTACACATGCCGTACATCCTTGATAAAAACTTTTCACTGCTTCTATCAACTTGCCTCCCGCACCATATATTCTTAATACCTTCCACAGAGCATCTCTATCACTCTGTCATATGACTTCTCCAGATCCATAAATGGTACATACAAATACATTTGCTTTTCTAAGTATTTTTCACATACATTCTTCAAAGCAAACACTTGATCCACACATCTTCTACCACTTCTGAAACCACACTGCTCTTCCCCAATCTGATGCTCTGTACATGCCTCCACCCTCTCAATCAATACCCTCCCATATAATATCCCAGGAATACTCAACAAACTTATACCTCTGTAATTTGAGCACTCACCTTTATCCCCCTTGGCTTTGTAAAATGGCACTATGCGCGCATTCCGCCAATCCTCAGGCACCTCACCATGAGTCACACATACATTAAATAACCTTACCAACTAGTCAACAATACAGTCGCCCCCTTTTTTAATGAATTCCACTGCAATTAAATCCAAACCCGCTGCCTTGCCGGCTTTCATCTTCCGCAAAGCTTTTACTACCTCTTCTCTGTTTACCAAATCATTCTCCCTAACCCTCTCACTTTCCACACCACCTCGACCAAAGCACCCTATATCTGCCACACTATCATCAAACACATTCAACAAACCTTCAGAATGCTGACTCCATCTCCTTCTCACATCACCACTACTTTTTATCACCTCCCCATTAGCCCCCTTCACTGAAGTTCCCATTGATACCCTTGTCCTACGCACTTTATTTACCTCCTTCCAAAACATCTTTTTATTCTCCCTAAAATTTAATGATACTCTCTAACCCCAACTCTCATTTGCCCTCTTTTTCACCTATTGCACTTTTCTCTTGACCTCCGGCCTCTTTCGTTTATACATCTCCCAGTCATTTGCATTATTTCACTGCAAAAATCGTCCAAATGCCTCTCTTTTCTCTTTCACTAATAATCTTACTTCTTCATCTCACCACTCACTTCCCTTTCTAATCTGCCCACCTCCCACGGTTCTCATGCCACAAGCGTCTTTTGCGCAAGCCATCACTGCTTCCCTAAATACATCCCATTCCTCCCCCACTCCCCTTACGTCCTTTCTTCTCACGTTTTTCCATTCTGAACTCAGTCTCTCCTGGTACTTCCTCACACAAGTCTCCTTCCCAAGCTCACTAACTCTCACCACCCTCTTCACCTCAACATTCTCTCTTCTTTTCTGAAAACCTCTACAAATCTTCACCTTTGCCTCCATAAGATAATGATCAGACATCCCCCCAATTGCACCTTTCAGCACATTAACATCCAAAGGTCTCTCTTTCGCGCGCCTATCAATAAACACGTAATCCAATAACGCTCTCTGGCCATCTCTCCTACTTACATACTTATACTTATGTACATCCCCTCTTTTTAAACCAGGTATTCCCAATCACCAGTCCTTTTTCAGCACATAAATCTACAAGCTCTTCACCATTCCCATTTACGACACTGAACACCCCATGTACATCAATTATTCCCTCAACTGCCGCATTAATCACCTTTGCATTCAGATCACCCATCACTATAACCCGGTCTCGTGCATCAAAAGTACTAACACACTCACTCAGCTGCTCCCAAAAGACTTGCCTCTCATGATCTTTCTTCTCATGCCCAGGTGGATATGCACCAATGATCACCCATCTCTCTCCAACCACTTTCAGTTTTACCCATATCAATCTAGAGTTTACTTTCTCACTCTCGATTACATACTCCCACCACTCCTGTTTCAGGAGTAGTGCTGCTCCTTCCCTTGCTCTTGTCCTCTCGCTAACCCCTGACTTTACTCCCAAGACATTCCCAAACCACTCTTCCCCTTTACCCTTGAGCTTCGTTTCACTCAGAGTCAAAACATCCAGGTTCCTTTCCTCAAACATACAACCTATCTCTCCTTTTTTTTCATCTTGGTTACATCCACACACATTTAGACACCCGAATCTGAGCCTTCGAGGAGGATGAGCACTCCCTGCGTGACTACTTCCGTTTCCCTTTTTAGAAAGTTAAAATACAAGAAGGGGAGGTTTTCCAGCCCCCTTCTCCTGTCCCCTTTAGTCGTCTTCTACGACACGCGAGGAATTCGTGGGAAGTATTCTTTCTCCCCTATCCCCAGGGATATATATATATATATATATATATATATATATATATATATATATATATATATATATATATATATATATATTTTTTTTTTTTTTTTCTTTGTTGCTGTCTCCCGCGTTTGCGAGGTAGCGCAAGGAAACAGACGAAAGAAATGGCCCAACCCACCCCCATACACATGTATATACATACGTCCACACACGCAAATATACATACCTACACAGCTTTCCATGGTTTACCCCAGACGCTTCACATGCCCTGATTCAATCCACTGACAGCACGTCAACCCCGGTATACCACATCGATCCAATTCACTCTATTCCTTGCCCTCCTTTCACCCTCCTGCATGTTCAGGCCCCGATCACACAAAATCTTTTTCACTCCATCTTTCCACCTCCAATTTGGTCTCCCTCTTCTCCTCGTTCCCTCCACCTCCGACACATATATCCTCTTGGTCAATCTTTCCTCACTCATTCTCTCCATGTGCCCAAACCATTTCAAAACACCCTCCTCTGCTCTCTCAACCACGCTCTTTTTATTTCCACACATCTCTCTTACCCTTACGTTACTTACTCGATCAAACCACCTCACACCACACATTGCCCTCAAACATCTCATTTCCAGCACATCCATCCTCCTGCGCACAACTCTATCCATAGCCAACGCCTCGCAGTCATACAACATTGTTGGAACAACTATTCCTTCAAACATACCCATTTTTGCTTTCCAAGATAATGTTCTCGACTTCCACACATTCTTCAAGGCTCCCAGGATTTTCGCCCCCTCCCCCACCCTATGATCCACTTCCGCTTCCATGGTTCCATCCGCTGCCAGATCCACTCCCAGATATCTTAAACACTTTACTTCCTCCATATATATATATATATATATATATATATATATATATATATATATATATATATATATATATATATATATATATATATATATATATATATATATATATATATATATATGTATATATGTATATATATGTATATATATATATATATATATATATATATATATATATATATATATATATATATATATATATATATATATGTATATATGTATATATATGTATATATATATATATATATATATATATATATATATATATATATATATATATATATATATATTTTTTTTTTTTCTAAACTATTCGCCATTTCCCGCGTTTGCGAGGTAGCGTTAAGAACAGAGGACTGGGCCTTTTTTGGAATATCCTCACCTGGCCCCCTCTGTTCCTTCTTTTGGAAAATTAAAAAAAAAAAAAGAATATATATATATA
Source organism: Panulirus ornatus (assembly GCF_036320965.1). Lineage (NCBI taxonomy): Eukaryota > Metazoa > Arthropoda > Malacostraca > Decapoda > Palinuridae > Panulirus > Panulirus ornatus. Next base: position 137,862 of record NC_092247.1, on the reverse strand, counting down.
TATATATATATATATATATATATATATATATATATATATATATATATACATCATATAACATGTGATTGTCCATGTTTACCAAATGGCGTCCTAGCTTCGTCTCTTCGATGTATATCAACTGACTGTTATATTTCTTTCTTGTGTCTCCCCTGATGATGTGATTATTACACGGAAGTGCACCTGGGAACTTTTCGTGTTTCATTTTCCCCGTGGACTCATAGGAATATCTTGATCACGCGCAAAATTGTGATCCTTTCCAAGATATATATATATATATATATATATATATATATATATATATATATATCGAGGGTGAAGTGATATGGAAGGTATTTGAAAAAAATGAACATTTAGATCTAGCCACAAGGGTCTTTAGAAGTGTAGGAATAGGGACTTTAATTAATGGTTTCAAAGAGATATGTAGACTCCAAAATCTTATTCATGATGATGAATATGATGTATTCTGGGATTTCAAAGTAAATTATTTATTGAAATAAAATCTGAAGCACGTAATGACATTACATATGGATAAAGTGATAGAGAAAAAATAGGATGTGGAAAGAAGAGAAAAAATATGTTGAAAGAGAAGAACAGCATGATAGAATCATGATGCAGGAAAAATGGTAGTTTAGGAGACATATGTAAAAGTTGATTGCAGAGTAGTGAATGAAAGCCTCATGCAGATGAAAAAATAAGAAATGTGTATGTCACTGTGAAAGATCATGTTTGACTTTAAAACTGGGATGTGTATGAATGAACTAAAAGGTTAAATGTACCTGAACAACTCCATATGATAAGAGATAAGGAGTGGAATTAATGATAACAGATAGGGGATAGGGGATTAAGAATACTTCCCACGTATTCCCTGCGTGTCGTAGAAGGCGGCTAAAAGGGGAGGGAGCGGGGGGCTGGAAATCCTCCCCTCTCGCTTTTTTTTTTTTTTTTTTCCAAAAGAGGGAATAGAGAAGGGGGCCAGGTGGGGATGTTCCCTCGGGGGCCCAGTCCTCTGTTCTCGACGCTACCTCGCTAATGCGGGAAATGGCGAATAGTATGAAAAAGAAAGATATATATATATATATATATATATATATATATATATATATATATATATATATATATATATATATATATATATATATATATATATATATATATATATATATATATATATAATGCTACTTTAATGCTACGGTCATGAAAAACAGACTCAGCAACGGAGTGGAGGGTCAAGCACTCAGCGCGATGGTGTTCTGTGTTCAAGAGCCAGTAACACCATAGGACGTAGTAGGTCGAGGGGTAGTCGCACTAGGGCCAGGCTTCCACAATGACGACAATACACACCCGTGAACCAGAAATGAATTTAGGTTTTACAACTTTATGATACTTTGGTGTATAGGAGAACCAGCGAGGGTTGCAGAAGAGCTCTGTCCATCACCTCACAGGGATAGTAACACCCTAAACAAGACGTTCAGTGAGTCAGTCCAGAAATACTAACTCGCGACACAACACGAAGGCTTTAGGAAGGAGACCACAACACAACCCTCACCTCTCCCTCAAGACGATACAGTAGTTGTGAACGACAAGTGAGGTGTTACCGGACTCCGCCTGCTCAAGGTTACACCACGAGTCTGTATCACTGGGAGTATTGTCTTGTCAAAGCACGTCCCACTCCAAAGGAGTCTAGTTTTCCCTTGTTATTGGAAGTAGGTCATCCTTAGGCTGCAGGAGCTAACATCACGACTCTTTCATAGAAATTAACACAGGAATGATCGTGTGTACACACGTGTGTCAGCCGACGAGAATATGATGCGGATTCTTGTGTATGTTGCTCGACTGGCTGAAGACTCAAGCAAGAATCCACAAATACGACCATCATAACCAGTGTAGAACCCGATAATAAGGAGGCTGGAGGAAACACTGGATGTGTCATGTTACACATATCCATCTGGCACGACGAAGAGTTCACACCGTCATAGTACACATCACTATTGATGAAGATCACATCAAATATTGACGAACACAAGAAGATGGGAATCTGAAGCAGCTGGCGGTGTAGTATCTCTTGTTTGCTACGGTTTCTAACACGAAGGTAAAGAAACTTTTATATATTGCCAATCCTTGACCTTTACGCAGAGGAAATTCGTAAAACAGAGCTGTGTCCTGAGGGAAACGAAGAGCAAGGAGACAAGCTGGAAGAAATGCCTCTAAATCATTGTAACTACGTGAACTTGACGCGAGGTAATCCTCTGGTCTGGGTCAGTCCTGCTACATGTTAACAATCGTAAGTCGCAGGGTCAAGTCTGACCCAGTCTTATGTAGGAGCTTAGATATGACAGTTTGAAACACTGGATGTTTCTGTATTAGATTACCTCCAAAACCTTCTCTTTTCTAAAGTAGTTAAGGTGACTGAACTCTTGTCCTAGGATCCGTCTCTCATATCGGGAATAATCTTGGTCGATCACCGCTACACTTGCTCTACTACAGCTGTTGAGGACGCAGCAGTGAACTGGGAAATGTAGAGGTCTGTTCCCGAGACAAACCCAAACTTTGGCTAGCCTTACGTAATGCCTCTACGGAGATTATTGAGTTATCACGTAATGCAGCGGAGCAACAGAGGTCATTGTCGTAATGTTCTACATAAATAGTCTGACCTTTAGACGCTGGTAACACCGGTCATTATGAGCGTGACCTCTAAATGTTACCCACGCACGACATTCATGAACTACAGCAACAGATCTAACGATCCCAGTGTCACTTGCTGGCTGGCTGCTTGACTGCCTGGCTGCTGGATGGCTGGATGGCTGGATGGCTGGCTGGCTAGCCGGCTGCCTGGCTGGCTGTCTGCCTGGCTAACTGGCTTGGCTGGCTGGCTTACTGCATGACTAGCTGGCTGGCTGACTGGCTGGATGGCTGGTTAGCTGGCTGGCTGGCTGGCTAGCTGGCTGGCTGCCTTGCTAGCCGACTGGCTGCCTGACTAGCCGGCTGCCTGGCTGACTGGCTGGCTGGCTGTCTGCCTGGTTGGCTGGCTGCCTTGCTAGCTGGCTGACTGGCTAGCTAGCCGGTTGCCTGGCTAGCTGGCTGGCTGGTTGACTGTGGCTGGCTGGCTGGCTGGCTGACTGGCTAGCTGGCTGGCTGGCTGGCTGGCTGCCTGGCTACCTGGCTGGCTGGCTAGCTGCCTGGCTTTTTGGATGGCTAGCTTCCTGGCTGGCTGGCTGGCTGGCTGGCTGGCTGGCTGGCTGGCTGGCTGACTGGCTAGCTGGCTGGCTGGCTGGCTGGCTGCCTGGCTACCTGGCTGGCTGGCTAGCTGCCTGGCTTTTTGGATGGCTAGCTTCCTGGCTGGCTGGCTGGCTGTCTTGCTGGCTGGCTGGCTGGCTGGCTGGCTGCCTGCCTGCCTGGCTTCCTGGATGGCTGGCTAGCTGCCTGGCTTTTTGGATGGCTAGCTGCCTGGCTGGCTGGCTGCTTAGCTGCCAGGCTGGCTGGCTGGATGGTTGACTGGCTGCCTGGTTGGCTGGCTGGCTAGCTGGCTGGCTGGCTGGCTGGCTGGCTGACTGCTTGGCTGGCTGCCTGCCTGCCTGGCTTCCTGGCTGGCTGGCTAGCTGCCTGGCTTTTTGGATGGCTAGCTTCCTGGCTGGCTGGCCGGCTGGCTGGCTGGCTGGCTGGCTGGCTGACTAGCTGCCAGGCTGGCTGGCTTGATGGCTGGATGGCTGCCTGGTTGGCTGGCTACCTAGCTGCCTGGCTGGCTGGCTGGCTGCCTGGCTACCTGGCTGGCTGGCTAGCTGCCTGGCTTTTTGGATAGCTAGCTTCCTGGCTGGCTGGCTGGCTGGCTGGCTGGCTGGCTGGCTGACTGGCTAGCTGGCTGGCTGGCTGGCTGGCTGCCTGGCTACCTGGCTGGCTGGCTAGCTGCCTGGCTTTTTGGATGGCTAGCTTCCTGGCTGGCTGGCTGGCTGTCTTGCTGGCTGGCTGGCTGGCTGGCTGGCTGCCTGCCTGCCTGGCTTCCTGGATGGCTGGCTAGCTGCCTGGCTTTTTGGATGGCTAGCTGCCTGGCTGGCTGGCTGCTTAGCTGCCAGGCTGGCTGGCTGGATGGTTGACTGGCTGCCTGGTTGGCTGGCTGGCTAGCTGGCTGGCTGGCTGGCTGGCTGGCTGGCTGACTGCTTGGCTGGCTGCCTGCCTGCCTGGCTTCCTGGCTGGCTGGCTAGCTGCCTGGCTTTTTGGATGGCTAGCTTCCTGGCTGGCTGGCCGGCTGGCTGGCTGGCTGGCTGGCTGGCTGGCTGGCTGACTAGCTGCCAGGCTGGCTGGCTTGATGGCTGGATGGCTGCCTGGTTGGCTGGCTACCTAGCTGCCTGGCTGGCTGGATGGTTGACTGGCTGCCTGGTTGGCTGGCTGGCTAGCTGGCTGGCTGGCTGGCTGGCTGGCTGGCTGGTTAGCTGGCTTCCTGGGTCGTTGACTGGCTGGCTAGCTGGCTGCCTGGCTGGATGGTTGGCTGGATTGATGGAGTATATCAGAACACTTACTTCGCCCTCCTCTGTCTTCCACATGGAAGTTCTCATGAAAGAACAACAAAGTCGAAGATCATAAATGTTACTCACTGATAATCAACCCAGCGGACATTACACTTCCTCTCACCCACCCTTGTTCAGTGCATACCCTCCCTTACCTCGTGCTCAGCAGTGCACACTCTCCTTTACCTCGTGCTCAGCAGTGCACACTCTCCCTTACCTCGTGCTCAGCAGTGAACTCTCTCCCTTACCTCGTGCTCAGCAGTGCACACTCTCCCTTACGTCGTGCTCAGTAGTGCACACTCTCCCTTACCCCGTGCTCAGCAGTGCACACTCTCCCTTCCCCGTGCTCAGCAGTGCACACTGTGCCTTACGTTGTGCTCAGGAATGTACACTCTCCCTTACCTCACGCTCAGCAGTGCACACTCTCCATTACCTCGTGCTCAGCAGTGCACTCTCTCCCTTACCCCGTGCTCAGCAGTGCACACTTTTCCTTACCTCAGGCTCAGCAGTGCACACTCTCCCTAATCTCATGCTCACCAGGTGCTCACTCTCCCTTACCTCGTACTCAGCAGTGAACTCTATCCGTTACCTCGTGTTTAGCAGTGCACTCGCTCCCCTACATTGTTCTAAGTAGTGCACACTCTCCCTTACCTCGTGTTCAGTGCATACTCTCCCTCACCACGTGCTCAACAGTGCACACTCTCCCTTACCCCGTGCTCAGTAGTGCACACTGTCCCTTACCTTGTACTCAGCAGGGCACACTCTCCTTTACCTCATGCTCAGTAGTGCACACCCTCCCTTACCTCGTGCTCAGCAGTGCCCACTCTGCCTTACCTTGTGCTCAGCAGTGCACATTCTCCCTTACACTGTGCATAGTAGTGCACACTCTCCCTTACCTCGAGCTCAGCAGTGCACACTCTTCCTTCCATTGTGCTCATTAGTGCACACTCTCCCTTACCTCGTGCTCAGCAGTGCACATTCTCCCTTACCCCGTGTTCATCAGTACACACTCTCTCTTACCGCGTGCTCAGCGGTGCACAATCTCCCTTACCTTGTACTCAGCAGGGCACACTCCCCCTTACCTCATGATCAGCAGCGCACACTCTAACTTACCTCGTGCTTAGCAGTGCACACTCTCCCTTACCTCGTGCTCAGTATTGCACACTCTCCCTTACTCCGTGCTCAGCAGTGCACACTCTCCCTGACTACGTGCTCAATAGTGCACACTCTCCCTTACCTCGGGCTCACCAGTGCACACTCTCATTTAACCCGTGCTCAGCAGTCCACACTCTTCCTTACCCCGTGCTCAACAGTGCATAATCTGCCTTACCTTGTACTCAGCAGAGCACACTCTCCCTTAACTCGTGCTCAGCAGTGCACACTCTCCCTTATCTTGTGCTCAGCAATCCACGCTCTTCCTTACCTCGTGCTCAGTAGTGCAAACTCTAACGTACACTATGCTCAATAGTGCACACTCTCCCTTACCTCGTGCTCAGCAGTGCACTTTCTCCATTACCTCGTGTTGAGCAGTGCATACTCTCCCTTTTCTCGTGCTCCGCAGTGCACACTCTCCCTTACCTCTTACTCAGCAGTGCACACTCTCCCTTAACTTGTACTCGGCAGTCCACACTCTCCCTTACCTCATACTCAGCAGGGCACACTTTCCCTTACCTCTTGCTCAGCTGTGCACATTCTCCCTTACCTTTTGCTCAGCAATGCACTCTCTCTTTTATCTCGCGTTCAGCTATGCACACTCTCCCTTACCTCGTCCTCACCAGTGCACACTCTCAATTACCTTTTGCCCACCAGTGCACACTCTCCCTTACCTCGTGCTCAGAAGTGCACACTCTCCGTTACCTCGTGCTCAGCAATGCACACTTTCCCTTACCTTGTGCTCAGCATTACACACTCTCCCTTACCTTGTATTCAGCAATGCAAACTCTCCCTTACCTCGTGCTCAGCAGTGCAAACTCTCCCTTACCCCTGCTCAGCAATGCAAACTCTACCTTAACGTGCTCAGCAGTGTAAACTCTCCCTTACACTCTGCTCAGTAGTGCACACTCTCCCGTACCCTGTGCAGATCAGTGCACACTTTCCCTTACCTTGTGCTCAGCAATGCACACTCTCCCTTACCTCGTGCTCAACAGTGCAAACTCTACCTTACACTGTGCTCAGTTGTGCACACTCTCCCTTACCTCGTGCCCAGCAGTGTACACTCTCCCTTACCCCGTGCTCATCAGTGTACATTATCCTTTACCTCGTGCTCAGTAGTGCATACTCTCCCTTACCTCATGATCAGCAGTGCACTCTGCCCACTACCTCGTGCTCAGCAGTGCGCATTCTCCCTTACCTCGTGCTCAGCAGTGCACACTCTCCATTATCTCTTGCTCACCAGTGCACAAAGACCAATATTTTGCCTTCCTGGTCCACTAAGACCACCATGTTGCCTTCCTGGTACACAAAGACCAACATGTTGCCTTCCTGATAAGCAAAGACCAACATGTTGTCCTCCTGCTACTCAAAGACCAACATGTTACCTTCCTGGTACACAAAGACCAACTTGTTACCTTTTTGGTACATAAAGCCTAACATATCGTCTTCCTGGAAGACAAAGACCAACATGTTATCTTCCTGTTACACAAAGACCAACATGTTAACTTCCTGGTAAACAAAGACTAACATATTGCCTTCCTGATACACAAAGACTAACATTTTACCTTCCTGATACACAAAGACCAACATGTTACCTTTCTGGTACGCAAAAACTAACATGTTACCATCCTGATACACAAAGACGAATATGTTACCTTTCTGGTACACAAAGACCAACATGTTACTTTCCTGGTACACAAAGACTAACATGTTGCCTTCTTGGTACACAAAGACCAACATGTTACCTCCCTGGTACACAAAGACCAATATATTCCCTTTCTGGTACACAAAGACCAACATGTTACCTTCCTGATATACAAAGACCAACGTGTTACCTTCCTGTCACACAAAGACCAACATGTTACCTTCCTGTCACACAAAGACCAACATGTTACCTTCCTGGCACACAAACACCAACATGTTACTTTCCTGGTACACAAAAACTAATATGTTGTCTTCCTGGTACACAAAAACTAACATGTAACCTTCCTGATACACAAAGACCAACATGTTACCTTTCTGGTACACAAAAACTAACATGTTACCATCCTGATACACAAAGACGAATATGTTACCTTTCTGGTACACAAACACCAACATGTTACTTTCCTGGTACACAAACACTAACCGTCCTGGTTCACAAAGACCACCATGATACCTTCCTGATACACAAAGACCGACATGTTACCTTTCTGGTACACAAAGACCAACATCTTGGCTTCCTGGTTCACAAAGACCAACATTTTACCTTCCTGTTTCACAAAGATCAACATATAACTTTTCTGGTACACAAAGACCAACTTGTTGTCTTCCTGGTACACAAATACAAACATGTTGCCTTCCTGATACACAAAGACCTGCTTGTTACCTCACTGGTACACAAAGACCAACATGTTACCTTCCTGGTACACAAAGACCAATATATTCCCTTTCTGGTACACAAAGACCAACATGTTACCTTCCTGATACACAAAGACCACCGTGTTACCTTCCTATCACACAAAGACCAACATGTTACCTTCCTGTCACACAAAGACCAACAGGTTACCTTCCTGGCACACAAAGACCAACATGTTACTTTCCTGGTACACAAAGACTGATATGTTGCCTTCCTGGTACACAAAGACTAACATGTTGCCTTCCTGATACACAAAGACGAACATGTTACCTTTCTGGTACACAAAGACCAACATGTTACTTTCCTGGTACACAAAGACTAACATTTTGCCTTCCTGGTACACAAAGATCGACATTGTACCTTCCTGCTTCTCAAAGACCAACAAGTTATCTTCCTGGTACACAAAGACCAGCATGTTGCCTTCCTGGTACACAGTGTCCAACATGATACCTTCCTCTGTACACAAAGACCTCCATGTTACCTTCCTGGTACACAAAGACCAGCATGCTACCTTCCTGGTACACAAAGACGAACATATTACCTTTCTGGTACACAAAATCCAGCATATTGCCCTCCTGGTACACAAAGACCAACAAGTTTCCTTCCTGGCACACAAAGACCAAAATGTTACCTTCCTGGTACACAAAGTCCAACATGTTACCGTCCTGGCATACAAAGACCATCATGTTACCTTCCTGGTACACAAAGACCAACATGTTACCTTCCTGGTACACAAAGACAAACATGTTGCCTTCCTGATACGCAAAGACCAACATGTTAATTTCCTGGTACACAAAGACCAACATGCTGCCTTTTTGGTACACAAAGACCAACATATTACCATCCAAGTACACAAAGACCAACATGTTAATTTCCTGGTACACAAAGACCAACATGCTGCCTTTTTGGTACACAAAGACCAACATATTACCATCCAAGTACACAAAGACCAACATGTTGCCTCCTGGTACTCAAAGACCAACATGTTACCCTTCTGGTATACAAATTCCAAATTGTTTCCTTCCTGGTACACAAAGATCAACATGTTACCATCCTAGTACACATAGACCAACTTGTTACCTTCCTGGTAAACAAAGACCAACATGTTGGCTTCCTGTTACACAAAGACCAGCATGTTACCTTCCTGGCACACAAAGACAAATATGTTGCCTTCCTGGTACACAAAGACCAATATGTTGCCTTCCTGGTACACAAAAACCGAAATGTTGCCTTCCTGATAAACAAAGACCAATATGTTGCCCTCCTACTACTCAAAGACCAACATATTACCTTCCTGGTACACAAAGACCAACTTGTTACCTTCCTGGTACATAAAGACCAACATATCGTCATCCTGGTACACAAAGATGAACATGTTACCTTCCTGTTACACAAAGACCAACATGTTACCTTCCTGGTAAACAAAAACCAATATTCTACCATCCTGGTACACAAAGACCACCATGTTACCTTCCTGATAAACAAAGACCAACATGTTACCTTTCTGGTACACAAAGACCAACATGATGGCTTCCTGGTTAACAAATACCATCATTTAACCTTCCTGTTTCACAAAGACCAACATGTTACCTTCCCGGTACACAAAGATAAACATGTTTTCTTCCTGGTACACAAAGACCAACATGTTGCCTTCCTGGTACACAAAGAACGTATTTTGAAGTTCTAGTGTCACAGTTTCTCATTTTTCGCTATATTCTTTTCGTTGGAGGATTATGGAAGGGAAAAGGAAAAGACTAGGGAAAGTGTTCATGATTTCTTGAGAAAATGAAAAACCTTTCTTTTGAAATATCTTTTATAATATATTTTGAAAACTAGCAGACCATGACTAACGATATGTTGACCTCATATATTATCATTTTTACTTTCTATTTACCAGTGTACATTCTTGGTGGAAGAGGTAACCAAACACATCAAACATCGTGTGAGAAAATTGGTTATGTCTATCCAACCACAAGTTGCACAGACGAAGCAGCCATGGTAGTTACCATGGTAGTTACCTTGATAGCCATGATAATTACCATGATAGTTAAGTTGATAGTAAGCTTTCATGATATCAAACATGATAGTTACCATGATACCATGAAAGTTAGTTACCAAGAAAGTTAGTTACTGTGATAGTTACCATGATACCTACCATGACAGTTACCATGATACCTACCATGATAGTTGCAGTGACATTTTCCATGATAGTTACCATGACAGTTACCATGGCACTTTCCACGATAGTTACCATGATAATTAACATGATACTTACCATGATACTTAGTTACCATGATAATAACCATGATACCATGACATTAGACTACCATGATACTTACCATGATAGTTTCCATCATAGTTAGTTACCATGATAGTTAACATGATACTTACTATTATATTTCAATGATAGTTACTATGAGAGTTACCATGATAGTTACCATGACAGTTATTTATCATGATAGTTACCATAATTGTTAGATACCATGATAGTTACCTTGACAGTTAGTTACCATGAGAGATAGTTACCATGGCAGTTATCATAGTATTTAGTTACCATGATAGTTAACATGATAGTTAACACGATAGTTACCATGACAGTTAATATGATAGTTACCATAATAGTTACCATGATAATTACCATGATAGTTATCATGATAGTTAGTTACCATGATAGTTACCATGACAGTTAGTTACCATGATAGTTACCATGATAACTATCATGATAGTTACCATGATAGTTACCACGATAGCTACTATGATAGTTACCATGATAGTTACCATGATAGTTACCACGATAGCTACTATGATAGTTACCATGATAGTTACCATGATGATTATGATGATAGTTACCATAATAGTTACCATGATAGTTACCATTATAGTTACTATGATAGGTACCATGATAGTTATCATGATAGTTACCATAATAGATAGTTATCATGATAGTTACCATGATAGCTATCATGATAGCTACCATGAAAGTTAGTTATCATTATAGTTACCATGATAATCATTATGACAGTTACCATGATAGTTACCATTATAATTATCATGATGGTTACCATGATAGTTACCATGATAGTCAGTTACCATCATAATTGTCATGATAATTGCCATGATAATTACCATGATAGTTAGTTACAATAATAGTTACAATGACAGTTAGTTACGATTATAGTTACCATGATAGTTAGTTACCATGATAGTTATCATAATATTTAGTTACCATGATAGTTAACTTGATAGTTATCATGATAGTTACCATGATAGTTAACTTGATAGTTAACATGATAGTTACCATGATAGTTAATATAATAGTTACCATAATAGTTACCATCATCATTACTATGATAGCTATCATGATAGTTAGTTACCATGATAGGTTCCATGACAGTTAGTTACCATGTTAGTTACCATGATAATTATCATGATAATTACCATGAGAGTTACCAAGATAGTTACTATGATAGTTACCATGATGATTATGATGATAGTTACCATCATAGTTACAATTATAGTTACTATGATAGCTACCATGATAGTTATGATGATAGTTACCATAATAGATAGTTACCATGATAGCTATCATGATAGCTACCATGAAAGTTAGTTACCATGATAGTTACCATTATAATTATCATGATAGTTACCATGATAGTTACCATGATAGTCAGTTACCATCATAATTGTCATGATAATTATCATGATAGTTACCATGGTAATTACCATGATAGTTACCATGATAGTTGCCATGATAGTTAGTTACCATGATAGTTGCCATGATAATTATCACGACAGTTGCCATGATAGATATCATGACAACTACTTTGATAGTTAGTTACCATGATAGATATCATGATAGTTACCATGATAGTTTCCATGATAGTTAGTTACCATGATAGTTATCATGATAGCTACCATAAGATTTATTAACACGATAGTTACCATGATGATTATCATGACAGTTACCATGGTAGTTACCAAGATAGTTTACCATGATGGTTAGTTACTATGATAGTTGCCTTGATGAATGTCATGATAGTTACCATGATAGTGACCATGATAGTTATCATGATAGCCACATGAAAGTTAGTTACCATGATAGTTACCATGATAATCATCATGATAGTTATCATGATAGTTACCATTATAGTTACCATGATAGTTGCCATGATCATTATCATGATAGTTACCATGATAGTTAGTTACCATGATAGTTACCATAATAGTTACCATGATAATTACCATAATAGTTAGTTACCATGATAGTTGCCATGATAATTATAATAGTTACTATGATAGTTACCATGATAGTTACCATGACAGCTACATTGATAGTTACCATGATAATTATCATGATAGTTACCATGACAGTTACCATGATAGTTACCATGATAGTTACAATTATAGCTACCATGATAGTTACCATGATAGTTCGTTATCATGATAGTTACCATGCTACTTACTATGGTAGCTGTCATGATACTTACCGTGATAGTTACCATGATAATTAGCTATCATAACAGTTACCACGATAGTTACCATGATAGTTACCATTATAATTAGTTACCATGATAATTTCCGTGATAGTTATCATGATAGTTAGTGATCATGATAATTACAATGATAGATAGTTACCATGATAACTACCTTGATATTTACCATGATAGTTATCATGATAGTTAATTACCATGATAGCTACGATGATAGTTAGTTACCATGATAGATACCATGATAGTTACCATGATAGTTACTTACCTTTATAGTTATCATGATTGTTACCATGATAGTTACCATGATAGGTACCATGATACTTACCATGATAGTTACCATGATAGTTACCATCACACTTGGTTACCATGATAGTTACCATGATGATTACCATCACAGTTACCATGAGAGTTATCTTGATAGTTATCATGATAGTTACCATGATAGAAAGCATGATAGCTACCATCACAGTTAGTTACCATGATAGCTGCCATGATAGTTACTATGATATTTACCATGATTGTTATCGTCATACTTAGTTACCATGAGAGTTACCATGATAGTTATCACCATAATTACCATGAGAGATACTATGATAGTTACCATTATAGTTACCATCGCACTTAGTTAGCATGAGTTTACATGGTAGTTATCATGATAGTTACCATGATAGATAACATGATAGCTACCATCAAAGTTAGTTACCATGATAGTTACCATGATAGTTACTATGATAGTAACCATGATAGTTACCATGATGGTTACTATGATAGTTACCATGATAGTTACTATGATAGTTACTGTGATAGTTACCATGATAGTTACCATGATAGTTACTATGATAGTTACCATAATAGTTACTACGATAGTTACTATGATAGTTACCATGATAGTTACTATGATAGTAACCATGATAGTTATCATGATAGTTACCATGATAGTTATCATGATAATTACTATGATAGTTACCATGATAGTTACTACGATAGTTACTATGATAGTTACCATGATAGTTACTATGATAGTTACCATGATAGTTACCATGATAGTTACTATGATAGTTACCATGATAGTTACCATGATAGTTACTATGATAGTTACTATGATAGTTACCATGATAGTTACTATGATAGTTACTATGATAGTTACCATGATAGTTACCATGATAGTTACTATGATAGTTACCATGATAGTTATCATGATAGTTACCATGATAGTTATCATGATAGTTACTATGATAGTTACTATGATAGTTACCATGATAGTTACCATGATAGTTACTATGATAGTTACAATGATAGTTATCATGATAGTTACCATGATAGTTACCATGATAGTTTCTATGATAGTTACCATGATAGTTACCATGATAGTTACCATGATAGTTATCATGATAGTTACCATGATAGTTACTATGATAGTTACCATGATAGTTATCATGATAGTTACCATGATAGTTACTATGATAGTTACTATGATAGTTACCATGATAGTTATCATGATAGTTACCATGATAGTTATCATGATAGTTACCATGATAGTTACTATGATAGTTACTATGATAGTTATCATGATAGTTACCATGATAGTTATCATGATAGTTACCATGATAGTTATCATGATAGTTACTATGATAGCTACCATGATAGTTATCATGATAGTTACCATGATAGTTACCATGATAGTTACTATGATAGTTACCATGATAGTTACCATGATAGTTACCATGATAGTTATCATGATAGTTACTATGATAGTTACCATGATAGTTACCATGATAGTTACTATGATAGTTACTATGATAGTTACTATGATAGTTACCATGATAGTTATCATGATAGTTACTATGATAGTTACCATGATAGTTATCATGATAGTTACTATGATAGTTACTATGATAGTTACTATGATAGTTACCATGATAGTTACCATGATAGTTACCATGATAGTTACTATGATAGTTACCATGATAGTTACCATGATAGTTACCATGATAGTTACCATGATAGTTACTATGATAGTTACCATGATAGTTACCATGATAGTTACTATGATAGTTACCATGATAGTTACCATGATAGTTACCATGATAGTTATCATGATAGTTACTATGATAGTACTGTACATTGTTCTTAACTGTCTGGCGCTCATGATCCCGTCATCCGTCAGTCTTGTGTACATCTTCCATGAACACTTTGCTCTGAAGTGGATGTTTCCCTCATCCGTCACCATCCAGTGTACTCTTTCCCTCACCCGCCACTATCCAGTGTAAAATCTCCCTCAACTGCTTCTGCATAATCCCCCTCACCCGTCACACGAACTTGTTCTTTAATGTAGAATCTCCCTCACTTGTCATTGTCCCTCACCCACCACTCGCTCACATGCCACTGTTTATTATATATTCTCCCTCACCTGTCACTAGTGATCTAATATATATTCTCCCTCACCTGTCACTAGTGATCTAATATATATTCTCCCTCACCTGTCACTAGTGATCTAATATATATTCTCCCTCACCTGTCACTAGTGATCACGTGTATATTCTCCCTCACCTGTCACCAGTAATCTCATGTATATTCTCCCTCACCTGTCACTAGTGATCAAGTGTATATTCTCCCTCACCTGTCACCAGTGTTCTAATGTATATTCTCCCTCACCTGTCACCAGTGTTCTAATTTATATTCTCCCTCACCTGTCACTAGTGATCAAGTGTATATTCTCCCTCATCCGTCACTAGTGATTCTAGTGTATATTCTCCCTCACCTGTCACTAGTGATTCTAGTGTATAATTCTCCCTCACCTGTCACTAGTGATCAATTGATATTCTCCCTCACCTGTCACTAGTGATCAATTGATATTCTCCCTCACCTGTCACTCGTGATCAAGTGTATATTCTCCCTCACCTGTCACTAGTGATCAAGTGTATATTCTCCCTCACCTGCCACTAGTGATCAAGTGTATATTCTCCCTCACTGGTCACTAGTGATCAAGCGTATATTCTCCCTCACCTGTCACTAGTGATCAAGTGTATATTCTCCCTCATCTGTCAATAGTGATCAAGTGTATATTCTCCCTCACCTGTCACTAGTGATCAAGTGTATATTCTCCCTCACCTGTCACTAATGATCAAGTGTATATTCTCCCTCACCTGTCACTAGTGATAAGTGCATATTCTCCCTCACCTGTCACTAGTGATAAAGTGTATGTTCTCCCTCACCTGCCACTAGTGATCAAGAATATATTCTCCCTCACCTGTCACTAGTGATCAAGTGTATGTTCTCCCTCACCTGCCACTAGTGATCAAGTGTATATTCTCCCTCACCTGTCACTAGTGACCAAGTGTATGTTCTCCCTCACCTGTCACTAGTGATCAAGTGTATATTCTCCCTCCCTTGTCACAAGTGATCTAGTGTATATTCTCCCTCACCTGTCACCAGTAATCTAATGTATATTCTTTCTCACCTGTCACTAGTGATCTAGTGTATATTCTCCCTCCCTTGTCACAAGTGATCTAGTGTATATTCTCCCTCACCTGTCACCAGTGTTCTAATGTATATTCTCCCTCACCTGTCACCAGTGCTCTAATGTATATTCTCCCTCACCTGTCACCAGTGTTCTAATTTATATTCTCCCTCACCTGTCACAAGTGATCAAGTGTATATTCTTCCTCACCTTCCTGTGTGTAGGGCACATTCACCCTCGTCCGCTAGTCCACTGTAAAGTCTTCCTTGCGCATCAGTCCTGTGTTTGCACTCCTTCCCTCCCTGCCTCCCTTCCACTCTCCCTGCCTCCCTGCCTCCCTGCCTCCCTGCCTGCCCCCCTCACTCCCTGTATGCCTGCTTCCCTGCCTGCCTCCCTCCCTCCCTCCCTCTCTGCCTGCCTCCCTCCCTGACTGCCTTCCTCCTTACCTTGCTCCCTACCTCCCTGCCTCCCTCCTTACCTTGCTCCCTACCTCCCTGCCTCCCTCCCTGGCACTTCCTGAAAATATATCCTTCTATAGTACATTCCACAGTACATTCCACCGTAAATTCCACTGTACATTCCAGTGTACATTCCACAGTACTGAACATTTAAGTACACATTTTGCTATACAGCACGTACCACTGTACATTTTATTTACAATCCACTGTACAGTACATCCTGCATTACAGTACATTACACTATGCAGTACATTTCACTCTCCACTATATTTGACTGTGCATCCCAATGTACGTGCTAACGTATATTCCATAGTACGTTCCACTGTACTGTACATTACCCTTTACATTAATCTTTACAGTACAATTTACTTTACATTCAACTGTACTGTACATTTCACTGTAAATTTTATTGTCCATTCCATTTTACCCCTCACTGAACATTTCACTGTCCAGTACACTCCACTGTACGTGCATTTCATTGCACAGTACATTCCACTGTACAATACTATCCACTTTATAGTACACTCCACTGTAAGTTGCCTTCCACCGTACAGTGCACTCCACTGGAGAAGTGCATTTCGCTGTACACTACACTCCACTATATAGTACATTCCACTGTACAGTGCACTCCATTGCACAGTACATTCCACTGTACAACACATTCCACAGCACAGTGCACTCCAATGTACAGTACATTCCACTGTACAGTACACTCCACTGTACAGAGCATTTCCATTTTCAGTGCATTCCACTGTACAGTACATCCCATTGTACAGTACACTCCACTGTGTAGTAAACTCCACTTTACTGTACATTCTACTGCACAGGACACTCCACTGTACAGCACATTCCATCATACAGTACATTCCACTGTACAGTACAATCTACTGTAAAGTACTCTCCACTGTACAGCACATTCCATTGTACAGTACATTCCACTAAAAGGTACATTCCACTATACAGTACATTCCACTGTACAGTACATTCCACTGTACAGTGCACTTCACTGAACAGTACATTCCACTGTGCAGTGCACTCCACTGGACAAGTACATTTCACTGTACAGTACACTCCACTGTACAGTATATTCCACTGTACAGTGCACTCCACTGTATAGTACATTCAATTGTACAGTATATACCACTGTACAGTGTATTCCATTGTACAGTACATTTCACTGTACAGCACACTCCACTGTACAGTACATTCCATTGTACAGTGCATTCCATTGTGCAGTACACTCCAATTTTACGGTAGACTCCACTGTACAGTGCACTCCACCGTACAGTACACTCCACTGTACAGTACATTCCACTGTACGTTCCAGTGCACAGTATGCTCCACTGTGCATTCCAGTGTACAGTACATTGCACTGTACATTTCATTGTACAATACACTCCACTGTACGGTACATTCTACTGTATAGTACATTCCACTGTACAGTACATTGCACTGTACCTTTCAGTGCACAGTACACACTGCACAGTGCATTCCACTGTACAATACACTCCACTGTACATTCCAGCGCAAAGTACACTCTATATAGTACCTTCCATCGCATAGTTCAAACCACTGTACAGTACACTCCATTGTACAGTACATTCCACTGTACATTCCAGTGCGTGTCACGACCAATCAATGAACGGGCGACTTTTCCAGGGAACGAAGGAGCCTGGAACGTACGTGGTCACTGGCCAATGATAAGCCAGCCAGCATGCTGGCGCCAGAGGTATGATAACTTGTACGTATTCGAGAAATATTTACATCGTGTACGAGACACAAGAACACATTTCCTTCATGTTGCGTGACGCTAACACGTCGTATTTCTGCCTACAAGGCAACACCCGCCAGCAGCAATGTACTTCAAGGTAACCAACATGGCAACTTGCCATGGAAATGAGTCAAGGTCTTAATACATACACTGTAAGTACGAATGAGTCAAGGTTTTAATACATACACTGTAAGTACGAATGAATCAAGGTGTTAATACATACACTGTAAGTACGAATGAATTAAGGTGTCAATACATACACTGTAAGTACGAATGAATGAAGGTGTTAATAGATACATTGTAAGTACGAATGAGTCAAGATGTTAATACATACACTGTAAGTACGAATGAATGAAGGTGTTAATAGATACATTGTAAGTACGAATAAGTCAAGGTGTTAATACATACACTGTAAGTACGAATAAGTCAAGGTGTTAATACATACAGTGTAAGTGCGAATCTTCCCTCAGGTTCGGCCATGGTTGTTCGAGACCGACTACTACACTTAAACTTAAACTACTACACTTAAACTTATTTTAGAAAAAGTTTTCGTATGAAACTACCATAACCACCAGTATAACCACCACAAACTACAAGGCAGCCCAGTATAACCACCACAAACTACAAGGCAACCCAGTATAACCACCACAAACTACAAGGCAACCCAGTATAACCACCACATACTACAAGGCAACACTGTATAACCACCACAAACTACAAGGCAACCCAGTATAACCATCTCAAACTATATGGCAACCTGGTATAACCACCACAAACCACAAGGCTACCTAGTATAACCATCACAAACTACAAGACAATCTAGTATAACCAACATAAACTACAAGGCAACACTGTATAACCAACACAATCTACAAGGCAACCCAGTATAACCACCACAAACTACGAGGCCACCCAGTATAACCAACATAAGGTACAAGGCAATCCAGTATAACCAACATAAACTACAAGGCAACCCAGTGTAGCCAACAAAAACTACAAGGCAACCAAGTATAACCAACATACACTGAAAGGCAACCCAGTATAACCACCACAAACTACAAGGCAGCCCAATGTAACCATCATAAACTACAAGGCAAACCAGAATAACCACCACAGTTTACAAGGCAGTCCAGTATAACCAACATATACTACAAAACAACCCTGTATAACCACCACAAGCTACAAGGCAACCCAGTATAACCAACATAAACTACAAGGCAACCAAGTATAACCACCACAAACTACAAGGCAATTCAGCATAACCAACACAAACTACATGTGCAATTTACCGAAACCACAGCCCCCTTTCCACATCCAGGCCTCACAGGCCTTTCCATGGTTTACTCCAGACGTTTCACATGCCCTGGTTCAGTCAATTGACAGCACGTTGACCCCGATGTACCACATCATTCCAATTCACTTTATTCCTGTATGTTCAGGCCCCGATCACTCAAAATTTCACTCCCTCCTTCCACCTCCAATGTGGTCTCCCGCTTCTCCTTGTTCCCTCCTTCTCTGGCACATGTATCCTCTTTGTCAATCTTTCTTCACTCATTCTTTCCATACGACCAAACCATTTCAACACACCCTCTTCTGCTCTCTCAACCACACTCTTTTTATTACCACACATCTCTCTTACCCTTTCATTACTTACTCGATCAAACCACCTCACACCACACATTGTCCTCAAACATCTCATTTCCAACACATCCACCCTCCTCCGTACAACTCTATCTATAGCCTATACCCTCACAACCATATAGTATTGTTGGAACTATTATTCCTTCAAACATATCTATCTCTGCTCTCTGAGATAACGTTCTCTCTCTCCACACATTCTTCATAGCCCCCAGAACCATCGCCCTCTCCCCCACCCTGTGACTCACTTCTGCTTCCAGTGTTCCATTCGCTGTTAAGTCCATTCCCAAATATCTAAAACACTTCGCTTCCTTCAGTTTATCTCCATTCAAACTTACATCCTGTTAACTTGTCCCTCAACCCTACTGAACTTAATTATCTTGCTCTTATTTACACGTTCAACTTTTTCCTTTCATACTTTTTTCCAAACTCAGTCACCACCTTGTGCAGTTTTTCACTTTAATCAGCCACCAGTGCTGTATCATCAGCGAACAACAACTGACTCACATCCCAGGCCCTCTCATCCCCAACAGACTGCATACTCGCCCCTCTCTCCAAAACACTTGCATTTACTTCCTTAACCACCAAATCCGTAAACATATGTAACAACAATGGAGACGTCACGCACCCCTGCCGCAGACCGACCTTCACTGGGAACTAATCACTTTGCTCTCTTCCTACACGTACACATGACTCATATCCTCAATAAAAACTTTTCACTGCTTCTAGCAGCTTACCTCTACACCATATGCTCTTAATACCTTCCACTAGCATTTCTATCAACCCTATCATATGCCTTCTCCAGATCCATAAATACCACATACAGATCCATTTGTTTTTCTAGATATTTCACACACTCATTCTTCAAAGCAAATACCTGATCCACACATCCTATACCACTTCTGAAGCCACACTGCTCTTCCCCATTCTGATGTTTTGTACATGCTTTCATCCTCTCAATCAATACCCTCCCATATGATTTTCCAGAAATACTCAACAAAATTATGCCTCTGTAGTTTAAACGCTCACCTTTATCCCCTTTGCCATTGTACATTGGCCAACATACATACATTATGCCAATCCTCAAGACTTCTATATGATCCATACATACACTGTATATCCTTACCAACCAAACAACAACACAGTCACCCTCTTCTTACTAAATCCAAGTGCAGTACCATCCAAACCTGCCACCTTGCCGAATTTCATCTTCAGCAAGGCTTTCACCACACCAAACCATTCTCCCCAACCCTCTCACCACAACCCTATCAAAACATTCTACATCTGCCACTTTATCATCAAACACATTCAACAAACCTTCAAAATACTCACTCCATCTCCTTCTTACTTCATTACAACCTGTTATCACTTCTCCCTTGCCCCCTTCACCAATGGACCGGATATCTCAGTTTGGTTGACTAAATCTTTTCAAGTTTCATGCCTCCAAGACCCAGTTTCTACCTATCTCCACATCGGAAACTCCTCACAACTCTCGTGTATCCGTTAACGGTTATGTAATTCCATCTCTTGACATGTTGAACAAACTTGGTATTATGGAGCATCCACTCTTTCTTGGAAACTCTACATTACGAAAACAACTTACGTCTGCCTCTAAGAAAGTGGGTGTCCTGTTTCGGTGTCGCAACTTCTTTTGTTTTGAACAGTTGCGTTTGTAAAAAGGATTGATTCGTCCTTATATAGAGTACTGCTCTCACATGTGGTATGGTTCTAGCACTGCATCCTTATCTGACAGAGCTGACTGGAAAGCGTTCCGGCTAATAAACTGTCCCAGGTTAACTTCAAAACTTGACCCCCTTGCCCTACGCCACAACATTGGTTCACTTTCCACTGAAGGATTGTTTTGATAATTGTTTCTTTCCCTACATCTTGAAGCTTTGAGATTTGATCTTAGTGCTTCAAGATGTAGGGATTTGATCTTAGTGTATGTGATTCTGAAGGCGAGACTATGCTTAACCTGTCGCCGGAGCTCCACATCAAGAGAATCATTAAAGATGTGATCTGTTGACGGCAAGTATAGGAATCTCATTCAAATGTAAGGATAGAAAATGTCTGGTCAGATATTCACAACATGTTATGCTACATTCAAAACTAGATAATGCTTCTCAAGTCTGATCATCACAACCAAATCAGCATAAAGACTAAAATTGCGGGTCCAGTGAAAAGCAACTCAGATAATACCAGAATTAAGAGAGCTAAGGTACAATAATAGGCTGAGGGGCTACTTATTTGTTCATCATGGAAGAGAGAAGAGACAGGTGTGACCTAACTGAAGCCTTCAGGTTTCTACATCAGCTGGACGATGGTGACTGTGAAGAGTTGTTGGTGAGATACAGTGACAGGATGAGCGGAGGACGTAACATGAGGCCAGACCTTACGAGGGGAGGAAACGTACTACACCTGTAGGGTTATTACGTACACAGGAGCCTCTGCCTCGCCTCCCACAACAGCAGCCTGACAACCAACCCAGTTCTCCATATATCCTGCAACTGGTCAAGTAACTGGGGCCTTCTTCAAGCTGGGGTTTGTGTGTTCATATATTATTTATCTTTATGATTTATTTTGCTTTGTCGCTGTCTCCCGCGTTAGCGAGGTAGCGCAAGGAAACAGACGAAAGAATGGCCCAACCCGCCCCCATACACATGTATATACATAAACGTCCACACACGCAAATATACATACCTATACATCTCAATGTACACATATATATACACACACAGACATATACATATATTCACATGCACATAATTCATACTGTCTGCCTTTATTTGTTCCCATCGCCACCTCGCCATACATGGAATAACAACCCCCTTCCCCCCTCATGTGTGCGAGGTAGCGCTAGGAAAAGACAACAAAGGCCCCATTCGTTCACACTCAGTCTCTAGCTGACATGCAATAATGCACCGAAACCACAGCTCCCTTTCCACATCCAGGCCCCACAGAACTTTCCATGGTTTACCCCAGGCGTGGAGGTGGAAAGATGGAGTGAAAAAGATTTTGAGTGATCGGGGCCTGAACATGCAGGAGGGTGAAAGGCGGGCAAGGAATAGAGTGAATTGGAACGATGTGGTATACCGGGGTCGACTTGCTGTCAATGGATTGAACCAGGTCATGTGAAGCGTTTGGGGTAAACCATGGAAAGATCTGTGGGCCTGGATGTGGAAAGGGAGCTGTGGTTTCGGTGCATTATTACATGACAGCTAGAGACTGAGTGTGAACAAATGAGACCTTTGTTGTCTTTTCCTAGCGCTACCTCAAACACACGAGGGGGGAGGGGGATATTATTCTATGTGTGGCGAGGTGGCGATGGGAATAAATAAAGGCAGACAGTATGAATTATTTACATGTGTATATATGTATATGTCTGTGTGTGTATATATATGTATACCTTGAGATGTATGGGTATGTATATTTGCGTGTGTGGACGTGTATGTATATACATGTGTATAGGGGTGAGTTGGGCCATTTTCTTTCGTCTGTTTCCTTGCGCTACCTCGCAAACGCGGGAGACAGCGACAAAGCAAAATAATAAAATATATATATATATATATATATATATATATATATATATATATATATATATATATATATATATATATTTTTTTTTTCTTTCTTTCTTTCAAACTATCCGCCATTTCCCGCGTCAGCAAGGCAGCGTTAAGAACAGAGGACTGGGCCTCTGAGGGAATATCCTCACCTGGCCCCCTTCTCTGTTCCTTCTTTTGGAAAGTTAAAAAAAAAAAAACAAGAGGGGAGGATTTCCAGCCCCCCCTGCTCCCTCTCCTTTTAGTCGCCTTCTACGACACGCAGGGAATAAGTGGGAAGTATTCGTTCTCCCCTATCCCCAGGGATAATATATATATATATATATATATATATATATATATATATATATATATATATATCTTTTCTTTCTTTTAAACTATTCGCCATTTCCCGCGTTAGCGAGGTAGCGCTAAGAACAGAGGACTGGGCCTTTTTTGGAATATCCTCAACTGGCCCCCTCTGTTCCTTCTTTTGGAAAATTTAAAAAAAAAAAAAAAAAAAACGAGAGGGGAGGATTTCCAGCCCCCCGCTCCCTCCCCTTTTAGTCGCCTTCTACGACACGCAGGGAATACGTGGGAAGTATTCTTAATCCCCTATCCCCAGGGATAATATATATATATATATATATATATATATATATATATATATATATATATATATATATATATATATATATATATATATATATATATATATATATATATATATATATTTATATATGTATATATATGTATATATATGTGTGATATATGTATATATATGTGTGATATACATCCCTGGGGATAGGGGAGAAAGAATACTTCCCACGTATTCCCTGCGTGTCGTAGAAGGCGACTAAAAGGGAAGGGAGCGGGGGGCTGGAAATCCTCCCCTCTCGTTTTTTTTTTTTTTTTTCCAAAAGAAGGAACAGAGGAGAGGTCCAGGTGAGGATATTCCCTCAAAGGCCCAGTCCTCTGTTCTTAACGCTACCTCGCTATCGCGGGAAATAGCGAATAGTATGAAAAAAAAAAAAAAAAAAATATATATATATATATATATATATATATATACTTCCCACGCATTCCTCGCGTGTCGTAGAAAGCGACTAGAGGGGAAGGCATGTACAGAGCATCAGATTGGGGAAGAGCAGTGTGGTTTCAGAAGTGGTAGAGGATGTGTGGATCAGGTGTTTGCTTTGAAGAATGTATGTGAGAAATACTTAGAAAAGCAAATGGATTTGTATGTAGCATTTATGGATCTGGAGAAGGCATATGATAGAGTTGATAGAGATGCTCTGTGGAAGGTATTAAGGATATATGGTGGGGGAGGCAAGTTGTTAGAAGCAGTGAAAAGTTTTTATCGAGGATGTAAGGCATGTGTACGTGTAGGAAGAGAGGAAAGTGATTGGTTCTCAGTGAATGTAGGTTTGCGGCAGGGGTGTGTGATGTCTCCATGGTTGTTTAATTTCTTTATGGATGGGGTTGTTAGGGAGGTGAATGCAAGAGTTTTGGAAAGAGGGGCAAGTATGAAGTCTGTTGGGGATGAGAGAGCTTGGGAAGTGAGTCAGTTGTTGTTCGCTGATGATACAGCGCTGGTGGCTGATTCATGTGAGAAACTGCAGAAGGTGGTGACTGAGTTTGGTAAAGTGTGTGAAAGAAGAAAGTTAAGAGTAAATGTGAATAAGAGCAAGGTTATAAGGTACAGTAGGGTTGAGGGTCAAGTCAATTGGGAGGTGAGTTTGAATGGAGAAAAACTGGAGGAAGTAAAGTGTTTTAGATATCTGGGAGTGGATCTGGCAGCGGATGGAACCATGGAAGCGGAAGTGGATCATAGGATGGGGGAGGGGGCGAAAATTCTGGGAGCCTTGAAGAATGTGTGGAAGTCGAGAACAAAAATGGGTATGTTTGAAGGAATAGTGGTTCCAACAATGTTGTATGGTTGCGAGGCGTGGGCTATGGATAGAGTGGTGCGCAGGAGGATGGATGTGCTGGAAATGAGATGTTTGAGGACAATGTGTGGTGTGAGGTGGTTTGATCGAGTAAGTAACGTAAGGGTAAAAGAGATGTGTGGAAATAAAAAGAGCGTGGTTGAGAGAGCAGAAGAGGGTGTTTTGAAATGGTTTGGGCACATGGAGAGAATGAGTGAGGAAAGATTGACCAAGAGGATATATGTATCGGAGGTGGAGGGAACGAGGAGAAGAGGGAGACCAAATTGGAGGTGGAAAGATGGAGTGAAAAAGATTTTGTGTGATCGGGGCCTGAACATGCAGGAGGGTGAAAGGAGGGCAAGGAATAGAGTGAATTGGATCGATGTGGTATACCGGGGTTGACGTGCTGTCAGTGGATTGAATCAGGGCATGTGAAGCGTCTAGGGTAAACCATGGAAAGCTGTGTAGGTATGTATATTTGCGTGTGTGGACGTATGTATATACATGTGTATAGGGGTGGGTTGGGCCATTTCTTTCGTCTGTTTCCTTGCGCTACCTCGCAAACGCGGGAGACAGCGACAAAGCTAAAAAAAAAAAAAAAATATATATATATATATATATATATATATATATATATATATATATATGTATATATATATATATATATATATATATATATATATATATATATATATATATATATATATATATATATATATATATATATATATTGCAAAGCATCACAATTTTGCGCGTGATCAAGATATTCGTATGAGTCCACGGGGAAAATTAAACACGAAAAGTTCCCAAGTGCACTTTCGTGTAATAATCACATCATCGGGGAGACACAGGAGAGAAATGTAACAGTCAGTTGATATACATCGACGAAACGAAGCTAGGACGCCATTTGGTGAACATGTGATTGTCCAAAACATACAACGAGCGTTCATAAACTTATCATTTTACAAATCTTATCAGCAATGATGTTATCTAATTTGTACAGACCATCACTAATATTAAGATTATAATTCTTTGTGTATTTAATGATAGAAGATTCAATCTATTTGTTTACCAAATGGCGTCGTAGCTTCGTCTCTTCGAAGTATATCAACTAACTGTTATATTCTTCTCTTGTGTCTCCCCTGATGATGTGATTATTACACGAAAGTGCACTTGGGAACTTTTCGTGTTTCATTTTCCCCGTGGACTCATAGGAATATCTTGATCACGCAGAAAAAATTGTGATCCTTTCCAATATATATATATATATATATATATATATATATATATATATATATGTATATATATATATATATATATATATATATATATATATATATATATATACATATATATATATATATATATATATATATATATATATATATATATATATGTATATATATATATATATATATATATATATATATATATATATATATATATATATATATATATATATATATATATATATATATACATATATATATATATATATATATATATATATATATATATATATATATATATATATATATATATATATATATATATATATATATATATATATATATATGTATATATATATATATATATATATATATATATATATATATATATATATATATATATATATATATATATATATATATATATATATATATATATATATATATATATATATATATATATATATATATATATATATATATATATATATATATATATATATATATATATATATATATATATTCTCAGTGAATGTAGGTTTGTGCCAGGGGTGTGTGATGTCCCCATGGTTGTATAATTTGTTTATGGATGGGGTTGTTAGGGGGGTGAATGCAAGAGTTTTGGAAAATGGGGCAAGTATGACGTCTGTTGGGGATGAGAGAGCTTGGTAAGTGAGTCAGTTGTTCGCTGATGATACAGTGCTGGTGGCTGATTCATGTGAGAAACTGCAGAAGCTGGTGACTGAGTTTGGTAAAGTGTGTGAAAGAAGAAAGTTAAGAGTAAATGTGAATAAGAGCAAGGTTATCAGGTACAGTAGGGTTGAGGGTCAAGTCAATTGGGAGGTAAGTTTGAATGGAGAAGAACTGGAGGAAGTAAAGTGTTTTAGATATCTGGGAGTGGATCTGGCAGCGGATGGAACCATGGAAGCGGAAGTGAATCATAGGGTGGGGGAGGGGGCGAAAATTCTGGGAGCCTTGAAGAATGTGTGGAAGTCGAGAACATTATCTCGAAAAGCAAAAATGGGTATGTTTGAAGGAATAGTGGTTCCAGCAATGTTGTATGGTTGCGAGGCGTGGGCTATGGATAGAGTTGTGCGCAGGAGGATGGATGTGCTGGAAATGAGATGTTTGAGGACAATATGTGGTGTGAGGTGGTTTGATCGAGTAAGTAACGTAAGGGGAAGAGAGATGTGTGGAAATAAAAAGAGCGTGGTTGTGAGAGCAGAAGAGGGTGTTTTGAAATGGTTTGGGCACATGGAGAGAATGAGTTAGGAAAGATTGACCAAGAGGATATATGTGCCGGAGGTGGAGGGAACGAGGAGAAGAGGGAGACCAAATTGGAGGTGGAAAGATGGAGTGAAAAAGATTTTGTGTGATCGGGGCCTGAACATGCAGGAGGGTGAAAGGAGGGCAAGGAATAGAGTGAATTGGAGCGATGTGGTATACCGGGGTTGACGTGCTGTCAGTGGATTGAATCAGGGCATGTGAAGCGTCTGGGGTAAACTATGGAAAGCTGTGTAGGTATGTATATTTGCGTGTGTCGACGTATGTCTATACATGTGTATGGGGGTGGGTTGGGCTATTTCTTTCGTCTGTTTCCTTGCGCTACCTCGCAAACGCGGGAGACAGCGACAAAGCAAAAAGAAAAAAAAAAAAAAAAAAAAATATATATATATATATATATATATATATATATATATATATATATATATATATATATATATATTCATTTTATTCATTTTATTATATTTTGTCGATGTCTCTCGCGTTAGCGAGGTAGCGCAAGGAAACAGACGAAAGAATGGCCCAACCCACCCACATACACATGTACATACATACACGTCCACACACGCACATATACATACATATACATCTCAACGTATACATATATATTCACACACAGACGTATACATTTATACACATATACATAATTCATACTGTCTGCCCTTATTCATTGCCGTCGTCACCCCGGCACACATGAAATGAAATCACCCTTCCCCCGCATGTGCGCCAGTTAGCGCTAGGAAAAGACAACAAAGGCCACATTCGTTCACACTCACTCTCTAGCTCTCATGCATAATGCACCAATACCACAGCTCCCTTTCCACATCCAGGCTCCACAAAACTTTCCATGGTTTACCCCAGACGCTTCACATGCCCTGGTTCAATCCATTGACAGCACGTCGACCTCTGTATACCACATCTTTCCAATTCACTTTATTCTTGCACGCCTTTCACCCTCCTGCATGTTCAGACCCCAATCACTCAAAATCTTTTTCACTCCTCTTTCCACCTCCAATTTCGGTCTCCAACTTCTCTTCGTTCCCTCCACTTCTGACACATATGTCCTCTTTTGTCAATCTTTCCTCGCTCATCTCTCCATGTGACCCAACCATTTCAAAACACCCTCTTCTTCTCTCTCAACTACACTCGTTTTACAACCACACATCTCTCTTACCCTATCATTACTTACTTGATCAAACCCCCTCACACCACATTTTGTCCTCAGATATCTCATTTCCAGCACATCCACCCTCTTGCGCACAACTCTATCTATAGCCCACGCCTCGCAACCATATAACATTGTTGGAAATACTATTCCTTCAAACATGCTCACTTTTGCTCTCCAGGATAAGTTTCTCGACTTACACACATTTTTCAACGCTCCCAGAACTCTCGCCGCCTCCCCTACCCTATGATTCACTTCCGCTTCCATGGTTCCATCCACTGTCAAATCCACTCCCAGGTATCTAAAACATTTCAGTTCCTCCAGTTTTTCTCCTTTCAAACTTACCTCCCATTTGACTTGTCCCTCAACCCTACTGTACCTAATAACCTTGCTCTTATTCACATTTCCTCTCAGCTTTCTTCTTTCACTCAGTCGCCAGCTTCTGCTGTTTTCACCCGAAGCAGCCACCAGCGCTGTATCATCAGCGAACAACAACTGACTCACTTTCCAAGCTCTCACATCCGCAACAGACTGCATACTTGCCCCATATTTCCAAAACTCTTGCATCCATAAACAAATTAAACAACCATGGAGACATCACGCACCCCTGCCGCAAGAATTCACTGAGAACCAATCACTTTCCTCTCTTCGTACACATACACATGCCTTACATTCTCGATAAAAACTTTTCACTGCCTCTAACCACTTACCTCCCACACCATATTCTTAAGACCTTCCACAGATCATCCCTATCAACTCTTATCATATGCCTTCTCCATATCCAAAAATGCTACATACAAATCCATTTGCTTTTCTAAGTATTTCTCACATACATTCTTCAAAGCAAACACCTGATCCACACATCCTCTACCACTTCTGAAACCACACTGCTGTTCCACAATCTGATGCTCTGTACATGCCTTCACCCTCTCAATCAATACCCTCCCCTATAATTTACCAGGAATACTCAACAAACTTATACCTCTGTAATTTGAGCACTCACTCTTATCCCTTTTGCCTTTGTGCAATGGCAATATGCAAGCATCCGCCAGTCCCCCGGCACTTCCCCATGAGTCATACATACATTAAATAACCTTACCAACCAGTCAATATTATAGTCACTTCTTTTTTGATAAATTCCACTGCAATATCATCCAAACCCGCTGCCTTGCCGGTTTTTATCTTCTGCAAAGCTTTTACTACCTCTTCTCTGTTTACCAAATCATTCTCTCTAACCCTCTCACTTTGAACACCACCTCGACCAAAACACCCTATATCTGCCACAATATCATAAAACACATTCAACAAACCTTAAAAATATTCCCTTCATCTCCTTCTCACATCACCACTGCTTGTTATCACCTCCCCATTAGCCCCCTTCTCTGATGTTCCCATTTGCTCCCCTGCCTTACGCACTTTATTTACCTCCTTCCAAAACATCGTTTTATCATCCCTAAGATTTAATGATACTCTCTCACCCTAACCTTCATTTGCCCTCTTTTTCGCCTCTTGCACCTTCCTCTTGACCTCCTGCCTCTTTCTTTTATACATCTCCCAGTCATTTGCATTATTTCCCTGCATAAACCGTCCAAATGCCTCTCTCTTCTCTTTCACTAATAATCTTACTTCTTCATCCCACCACTCACTACCCTTTCTAATCTGCCCACCTCCCACGCTTCTCATGCCACAAGCATCTTTTGCACAAACCATCGCTGCTTCCCTAAATACATCCCATTTCTCCCCGACTCCCCGTACGTCCTTTGTCCTCACCTTTTACCATTCTGTACTCAGTCTCTCCTGGCACTTCCTCACACAAGTCTCCTTCCCAAGCTCACTTACTGTCACCACTCTCTTCACCCCAACATTCTCTCTTCTTTTCTGAAAACCTCTACAAATCCTCACCTTCGCCTCCACAAGATAACGATTAGACATCCCTCCAGTTGCACTTCTGAGCACATTAACATCCAAAAGTCTCTCTTTCGCGCGACCATCCATTAACACGTAATCCAATAGCGCTCTCTATCCACATCTCCTACTTACATACGTATACTTATGTATATCTCGCTTTTTAAACCAGGTATTCCCAATCACCGGTCCTTTTTCAGCACATGAATCTACAAGCTCTTCACCATTTCCATTTACAACACTGAACACCCCATGTACACCAATTATTCCCTCAACTGCCACATTGTTCACCTTTGCATTCAAATAACCCATCACTATAACCCAGTCTCGTGCATCAAAACTACTAACACACTCATTTATCTGCTCCCAAAACACTTTCCTCTCATGATCTTTCTTCTCATGCCCAGGTGCGTATGCACCAATAATCACCCATCTCTCTCCCTCCACTTTCAGTTTTACCCATATCAATATCGAGTTTACTTTCTTACACTCTATCACATACTCCCACCACTCCTGATTCAGGAATAGTGCTACTCCTTCCCTTGCTCCTATCCTCTCACTAACCCCTGACCTTACTCCCAAGACATTCCCAAACCACTCTTTCCCTTTATCCTTGAGCTTCGTTTCACTCAGAGCCAAAACATCCAGGTTCCTTTCCTCAAACATACACTTATTTCTCCTCTTTTCTCATCTTGGTTACATCCACACACATTTAGACAGCCCAATCTGAGCCTTCGAGGAGGATGAGCACTCCCCGCGTGACTCCTTCTTCTGTTTCCCCGTTTATAAAGTTAAAATACAAGGAGGGGAGTGTTTGTAGCACCCCGCTCCCGTCCCCTTTAGTCGCCTTCTACGGCACGTGAGGAATGCGTGGGAAGAATACTTACCATGTATTCTCCGCGTGTTGTAGAAGGCGATTAAAGGGGGTTTGAGCGCAGGGCTGGAAATCTCCCTCTTTGTATTTAAACTTCTATACGGGGAAACAGAAGGAGTCACGCGGGGAGTGCTCATCCTCCTCGAAGGCTCAGATTGGGCTGTCTAAATGTGTGTGGATGTAACCAAGGTGAGAAAAGAGGAGAAATAAGTGTATGTTTGGGGAAAGGAACCTGGATGTTTTGGCTCTGAGTGAAACGAAGCTCAAGGATAAAGGGAAAGAGTGGTTTGGGAATGTCTTGGGATTAAAGTCTGGGGTTGGTGAGAGGACAAGAGCAAAGGAGAGTCGCGCCACTCCTGAAGCAGGGGTTGTGGGAGTATGTGATAGTGTAAGAAAATAAATACTAGACTGATTTGGGTAAAACTGAAAGCGAATGAAAGAGGTGGCTGATTATTAGTGCCTATGCACTTGGTCATGAAAAGAATGATCATTAGAGACAAGTGTTGTGGGAGCAGCTGAGTGAGTGTGTTAGCAGCTTTTTTGCACGAGACCGGGTTATAGTGGTGGGTGATTTGTATGCGAAGGTGAGTAATATGGCAGTTGCGGGTATAATTGGTGTACATGGGGTGTTCATTGTTGTAAATGAAATTGGTGAAAAGCATGTGGATTTGTGCTGAATAAGGACTGGTGACTGGGAATACCTGGTTTAAGAAGCGAGATATGCATAAGTATATGTATGTGAGTAGGAAAGATGGTCAAAGGGCATTATTAGATTACGTGTTAACTGATAGGCGTGTAAAAGAGAGACTTTTGGATGTTACTGTGCTGAAAGGGGCAGCTGGAGGGATGTCTGATCACTGTCTGGTGGAGGCGAAGGTGAAGATTTGTAGAGGTTTTCATAAAAGAAGACAGAATGTTGGGGTGAAGAGAGTGGTGAGAGTAAGTGAGCTTGGAAAGGAGATTTGTGTGAGGAGATATTAGGTTGAGTGTAGAATGGCAAAAGGTGAGAGCAAATGACGTAAGGGGAGTGGGGGAGGAATGGGATGTATTTAGGGAAGCAGTGATGGTTTGCGCAAAAGATGCAAGTGGCATGAGAAAGGTGGGAGGTGGGCAGATTAGAAAGGGTAGTGAGTGGTGAGATGAAAGGTTGTTATTGAATGAGAATAGAGGTGTTTGGACGATAATTGCAGGGAAGTAGTGCAAATGACTGAGGGATATATAAAAGATAGCGGCAGGAGATCAAAAGAAAACTGCAAGAGGTGGAAAGGAGGGTAAATGAGAGTTGGGGTGAGAAAGTATCATTAAACTTTAGGGAAATTAAAAACATGTTTTGGAAGGAGATAGATAACATGCATAATACAAGAGAACAAATGGGAACATCGGTGAAGGGAACAAGTAGGGAGATAATAACGTAGTGATGAGGTGAGAAGATGGAGTGAGTATTTCAAAGTGTGTTGAATGCGTTTGATGATAGAGTGGCAGAGATAGGGTGTTTTGGTCTGGGTTGTGTGCGAAATGAGAGGGGTCAGTGAGAATGGTTTGGTAAACATAGAAGAGGGAGTGAAAGCTTTGCGGAAGATGAAATCCGGCAAAGCGGCGGGTTTGGATGGTATTGCAGTGGAATCTACTAAAAATAGGGGTGTCTCTGTTGTTGATTAGTTGGTAAGGATATTCACTGTATGTATGGATCATGGTGAAGCGCCTGAGAATTGGTGGAATGAATGCATAGTGCCATTGTACAAAGGCAAAGGGGTAAGGGTGAGTGTTCAAACTATAGAGGTATTAGCTTGTTGAGTATTCCTGGGAAATTATATGGAAGGGTATTGATTGATAGGGTGAAGGCATATACAGAGCATCAGATTGGGGAAGAGCAGTGTGGTTTCAGAGGTGGTAGAGGGTGTGTGGATCAGGTATTTGCTTCGAAGAATGTATGTGGTAAATACTTAGAAAAACAGATGGATTTGTATGTAGCATTTATGGATCTGGAGAAGGCATATGATAGAGTTGATAGAGATGCTCTGTGGAAAGTATTAAGAGTATATGGTGTGGGAGCTAAGTTGCTAGAAGCAGTGAAAGGTTTTTACCAAGGATGTAAGGCTTGTATTCGAGTAGGAGGAGAGTAAAGTGATTGGTTCCCAGGGAATGTCGGTTTGCAGCTGAGGTGCGTGATGTCTCCATGGTTGTTTAATTTGTTTATGGATGGGGTGGTTATCGAGGTAAATGCATGTTTTGGAGAGAGGGCCGAGTATGCAGTCTGCTGGGGATGAGAGGGCCTGGGAAGTGAGTCAGTTGTTGTTTGCTGATGACACAGCGCTGGTGGCTGATTCGAGAAAGAAACTGCAAAAATTGGTGACTTAGTTTGGAAAAGTGCGTGAAAGGAGAAAGTTGAGAGAAAATGTGAATATGAGCAAGTTTATTAGGTTCAGTAGGGTTGAGGGACAAGTAGATAGGGATGTAAGTTTGAATGGAGAAAGAGTGGAGGAAGTGAAGTGTTTTAGATATCTGGGAGTGGACTTAGCAGCGGATGGAATCATGGAAGCGGAAGTGAGTCACTGGGTGGAGGAGGGGGCGAAGGTTCTGGGAGCGATGAAGAATGTGTGGAAGGAGAGAACACTATCTCGGAGAGCAAAAATGGGTATGTTTGAAGGAATAGTGGTTCCAACAATGTTATGTGGTTGCGAGGCATGGGCTATAGATAGGGTTGTGCGGAGGAGGGTCGATGTGTTGGGAACGAAATGTTTGAGGATAATCCGCAGTGTGAGGTGGTTTGATCGAGTAAGTAACGAAATGGTAATAGATCTGTGTGGTATTAAAAAGAGTGTGGTTGAGGGAGCAGAAGAGGGTTTCCAGCACATGATGTTCAGCTAAACTAGAGCTAACAACATATGATATACAGAAAAGCCAGAGCTAACAGCGCATGATGAAGAACTAAGCTAAATGAGTGGCTAAACCAAAGCTAACAGCACAAGAAAGCACGGGTAAGTACGTCAAGAATAGAAGAAATGAAGCTAAGCCAAAGCTCTCAACTTTGATATGCATCTATTCTACGGGTACAGCTCATGATGTAGACCTGGACCTAAGCCAGCAGTCATTACACATGGTGTAGAACTAAGCCAGCAGTCACTACACATGGTGTAGAACTAAGTCACCAGTCATTACACATGGTGTAGAACTAAGCCAGCAGTCACTACACATGGTGTAGAACTAAGTCACCAGTCATTACACATGGTGTAGAACTAAGCCAGCAGTCACTACACATGGTGTAGAACTAAGTCACCAGTCATTACACATGGTGTAGAACTAAGCCAGCAGTCATTACACATGGTGTAGAACTAAGCCAGCAGTCACTACACATGGTGTAGAACTAAGCCAGCAGTCACTACACATGGTGTAGAACTAAGTCACCAGTCACTACCATGGTGTAGAACTAAGCCAGCAGTCACTACACATGGTGTAGAACTAAGCCAGCAGTCACTACACACTGTGTAGAGTGGAGCCAGGTCTGCCACGGTCAAGGTCAGTGTTACACTGTAGAGTGAGGCCAGGTCGGCCACGGTCAAGGTCAGTGTTACACTGTAGAGTGAGGCCAGGTCTGCCACGGTCAAGGTCAGTGTTACACTGTAGAGTGAGGCCAGGTCTGCCACGGTCAAGGTCAGTGTTACACTGTAGAATGGGGACAGGTCTGCCACGGTCAAGGTCAGTGTTACACTGTAGAGTGAGGCCAGGTCGGACACGGTCAAGGTCAGTGTTACACTGTAGAGTGAGGCCAGGTCTGCCACGGTCAAGGTCAGTGTTACACTGTAGAGTGGGGACAGGTCGGCCACGGTCAAGGTCAGTGTTACACTGTGGAGTGAGGCCAGGTCTGCCACGGTCAAGGTCAGTGTTACACTGTAGAGTGAGGCCAGGTCGGACACGGTCAAGGTCAGTGTTACACTGTAGAGTGGGGCCAGGTCGGACACGGTCATGAGATAAAGTAGTAATTCCAGTACAGGGAATTTCAGTAGGACATCAGTTAGTGACGTGACATACTAGTCCTGGTGACGCGTGATATAGATCATGTACAGATATGATTGGACGAAGGACATTTTGACTGGCTAGTGAACGCGGTTAATGCCGGTGGTTAATGCGAGGGTGAAAATAGTGAGAGAAAATATAGTGTAAGTAGGAGTGAAAATATAGACTTAGATATGGGAACTCGTGAAGGAAAGTGAAATACATGTTCATTTACACTGGAATGTTTTTACACACACACACACACACACACACACACACACACACACACACACACACACACACACACACACACACACACAACAACAACAACAAGGGCCTCCGTGGTGTAGCGGTTAGCGTTAGTGACCATGAGGCAGTATAACCAGGCCCGGGGTCGGACCAAGATGAGTTCGAATCCAAGGCGTGACAGTCGGCCTCCCCAGGTGTTCATCCTCTCCTCAGGGCTGGTTGATAAATGGGTACCTGACTGATGCTTGAGTTTGTGTATGTGTGCATACACATGTATATAGGAGTAAGGATATGATGCATATGCACAATTCTAAGAGACGGGACAACACGAGTGTAGAACCATCTCCCCGTAAGACATCAATGATATATATATATATATATATATATATATATATATATATATATATATATATATATATATATATATATATATATATATATATATATATATATATATTCATTTCTATTTTGCTTTGTCGCTGTCTCCCGCGTTAGCGAGGTATCGCAAGGAAACAGACGAAAGAATGGCCCAACCCACCCACATACACATGTATATACATACACGTCCACACACGCAAATATACATACCTATACATCTCAATGTATAGATATATATACACACACAGACATATACATGTATTCACATGTACATAATTCATACTGTCTGCCTTTATTTATTCCCATCGCCACCTCGCCACACATGGAATAACAACCCCCTTCCCCCCCTCATGTGTGCGAGGTAGCGCTAGGAAAAGACAACAAAGGCCCCATTCGTTCACATTCAGTCTCTAGCTGACATGTAATAATGCACCGAAACCATAGCTCCCTTTCCACATCCAGGCCCCTCAGGACTTTCCATGGTTTACCCCAGACGCTTCACATGCCCTGGTTCAATCCATTGACAGCACGTCAACCCCGGTATACCACATCGTTCCAATTCACTCTATTCTTTGCACGCCTTTCACCCTCCTGCATGTTCAAGCCTCGATCACTCAAAATCTTTTTCACTCCATCTTTCCACCTCCAATTTGGTCTCCCACTTCTCCTCGTTCCCTCCACCTCTGACACATATATCGTCTTGGTCAATCTTTCCTCACTCATTCTCTCCATGTGACCAAAGCATTTCAAAACACCCTCCTCTGCTCTCTCAACCACACTCCTTTTATTTCCACACATCTCTCTTACCCTTACATTACTTACTCGATCAAACCACCTCACACCACATATTGTCCTCAAACATCTCATTTCCAACACATCCACCCTCCTGCGCACAACTCTATCCATAGCCCACGCCTCGCAACCATACAACATTGTTGGAACCACTATTCCTTCAAACATACCAATTTTTGCTTTCCGAGATAATGTTCTCGACTTCCAAATATTCTTCAAGGCTCCCAAAATTTTCACCCCCTCCCCCACCCTATGATTCACTTCCGCTTCCATGGTTCCATCCGCTGCCAGATCCACTCCCAGATATCTAAAACACTTTACTTCCTCCAGTTTCTCTCCACTCAAACTTACCTCCCACTTGACTTCACCCTCAACCCTACTGTACCTAATAACCTTGCTCTTATTCACATTTACTCTCAACTTTCTTCTTTCACACACTTTACCAAACTCAGTCACCAGCTTCTACAGTTTATCACATGAATCAGCCACCAGCACTGTATCATCAGCGAACAACAACTGACTCACTTCCCAAGCTCTCTCATCCAGAACAGACTTCATACTTGCCCCTCTTTCCAAAACTCTTGCATTCACCTCCCTAACAACCCCATCCATAAACAAATTAAACAACCATGGAGACATCACACACCCCTGCCGCAAACCTACATTCACTGAGAACCAATCACTTTCCTCTCTTTCTACACGCACACATGCCTTATATCCTCGATAAAAACTTTTCACTGCTTCTAACAACTTGCCTCCCACACCATATATTCTTAGTACCTTCCACAGAGCATCTCTATCAACCCTATCATATGCCTTCTCCAGATCCATAAATGCTACATACAAATCCATTTGCTTTTCTAAGTATTTCTCACATACATTCTTCAAAGCAAACACCTGATCCACACATCCTCTACCACTTTTGAAACCACACTGCTCTTCCCCAATCTGATGCTCTGTACATGCCTTCACCCTCTCAATCAATACCCTCCCATATAATTTACCAGGAATACTCAACAAACTTATACCTCTGTAATTTGAGCACTCACTCTTATCCCCTTTGCCTTTGTACAATGGCATTATGCAAGCATTCCGCCAATCCTCAGGCACCTCACCATGAATCATACATACATTAAATAACCTTACCAACCAGTCAACAATACAGTCACCCCCTTTTTTTTTTTTATAAATTCCACTGCAATACCATCCAAACCTGCTGACTTGCCGGCTTTCATCTTCCGCAAAGCTTTTACTACCTCTTTTCTGTTTACCAAATCATTTTCCCTAACCCTCTCACTTTGCACACCACCTCGACCAAAACACCCTATATCTGCCACTCTCTCATCAAATTCATTCAACAAACCTTCAAAATACTCACTCGATCTCCTTCTCACATCACCACTACTTGTTATCACCTCCCCATTTGCGCCCTTCACTGAAGTTCCCATTTGCTCCCATGTCTTACGCACTTTATTTACCTCCTTCCAAAACATCGTTTTATTCTCCCTAAAATTTAATGATACTCTCTCACCCCAACTCTCATTTGCTCTCTTTTTGCCTTCTTGCACCTTTCTCTTGACCTCCTGTCTCTTTCTTTTAAACATCTCCCACTCATTTGCATTTTTCCCTGCAAAAATCGTCCACCTGCCTCTCTCTTCTCTTTCACTAATGATCTTACTTCCTCATCCCACCACTCACTACCCTTTCTAATCAACCCACCTCCCACGATTCTCATGCCACAAGCATCTTTTGCGCAAGCCATCACTGCTTCCCTAAAAGCATTCCATTCCTACCCCACTCCACTTACCTCCTTTATTCTCACCTTTTTCCATTCTGTACTCAGTCCCTCCTGGTACTTCCTCACACAAGTCTCCTTACCAAGCTCACTTACTCTCACCACTCTCATCATCCCAACATTCTCTCTTTTTTTCTGAAAACCCCTACAAATTTTCACCTTCGCCTCCCCAAGATAATGATCAGACATCCCTCCAGTTGCACCTCTCAGCACATTCACATCCAAAAGTCTCTCTTTCACGCGCCTATCAATTAACACGTAATCCAATAACGCTCTCTGGCCATCTCTCCAACTTACCTACGTATACTTATGTATATATCGCTTTTTAAACCAGGTATTCCCAATCACCAGTCCTTTTTCAGCACATAAAGTTACAAGCTCTTCACCATTTCCATTTACAACACTGAATACCCCATGTATACCAATTGTTCCCTCAACTGCCACATTACTCACCTTTGCATTCAAATCACCCATCACTTTATATAACCCGGTCTTGTGCATCAAAACCACTAACACACTCGTTCAGCTGCTCCCAAAACACTTGCCTCTCATGATCTTTCTTCTCATGCCCAGGTGCATATGCACCAATAATCACCCATCTCTCTCCATCAACTTTCTGTTTTACCCATATCAATCTAGAATTTACTTTCTTACTCTCTATCATATACTCCTTCCCTTGCTCTTGTCCTATCACTAACCCCTGACTTTACTCCCAAGACATTCCCAACCCACTCTTCCCCTTTACCCTTGAGCTTCGTTTCACTCAGAGCCAAAACATCCAGGTTCCTTTCCTCAAACATACTACCTATCTCTCCTTTTTTCTCATCTTGGTTACATCCACACACATTTAGATACCCCAATCTGAGCCTTCGAGGAGGATGAGCACTCCCCGCGTGACTCCTTATTCTGTTTCCCCTTTTAGAAAGTTAAAATACAAGGAGGGGAGGGTTTCTAGCCCCCCGCTCCCGTCCCCTTTAGTAGCCTTCTACGACACATGAGGATTGCGTGGGAAGAATTCTTTCTCCCCTATACCGTCGCCACCCCGCCACACATGAAATGCCAACCCCCTCCCCCCGCATGTGCGCGAGGTAGAACTAGGAAAAGACAACAAAGGCCACATTCGTTCACACTCAGTCTCTAGCTGTCTTGTATAATGCGCCGAAACCACAGCACCCTTTCCACATCCAGGCCCAAAAAAACTTTCCATGCCTTACCCTAGACGCTTCACATGCCCTGGCTCAATCCATCGACAACACGTCGACCCCGGTATACCACATCGTTCCAATTCACTTTATTCCTTGCACGCCTTTCACCCTCCTGCATGTTCAGGACCCGATCACTCAAAATCTTTTTCACTCCATCTTCCCACCTCCAATTTGATCTCCCACTTCTCGTTCCCTCCACCTCCGACACATATATACTCTTTGTCAATCTTTCCTCACTAATTCTCTCCATGTGACCAAACCATTTCAAAACATCCTCTTCTGCTATCTCAGCCACACCCTTTTTATTACCACACATCTCTCTTACCCTTTCTTTACTTTATCAAACCACCTCACACAACATATTGTCCTCAAACATCTCATTTCCAGCACATCCACCCTCCACCGCACAACCCAGTCTATAGCCCACGCCTCGCAACCATATAACATTGTTGGAACCACTATTCCTTCAGACATACCCATTTTTGCTTTCCAAGATAACGTTCTCGACTTCCATACATTTTTCAACGCTCCCAGAACTTTCGCCCCCTCCCCCACCCTATGATTCACTTCCGCTTCGATGATTCCATCCGCTGCCAAATCCACTCCCAGATATCTAAAACAATTCACCTCCTCCAGTTTATCTCCATTCAAACCTACCTCCCAATTGACTAGTCCCTCAACCCTACTGTACCTAATAACCTTGCTCTTATTCACATTTACACTTGCGCAAAAGATGCTTGTGGCATGAGAAGCGTGGGAGGTGGGTTGATTAGAAAGGGTAGTGAGTGGTGGGATGAAGAAGTAAGATTATTAGTGAAAGAGAATAGAGAGGCATTTGGACGATTTTTGCAGGGAAAAAATGCACTTGAGTGGGAGATGTATAAAAGAAAGAGGCAGGAGGTCAAGAGAAAGGTGCAAGAGGTGAAAAAGAGGGCAAATGAGAGTTGGGGTGAGAGAGTATCATTAAATTTTAGGGAGAATAAAAAGATGTTTTGGAAAGAGGTAAATAAAGTGCGTAAGACAAGGGAGCAAATAGGAACTTCAGTGAAGGGGGCTAATGGGGATGTGATAGCAAGTAGTGGTGATGTGAGAAGGAGATGGAGTGAGTATTTTGAAGGTTTATTGAATGTGTTTAATGATAGAGTGGCAGATATAGGGTGTTTTGGTCGAGGTGGTGTGCAAAGTGAGAGGGTTAGGGAAAATGATTTGGTAAACAGAGAAGAGGTAGTAAAAGCTTTGCGGAAGATGAAAGCCGATAAGGCAGTAGGTTTGGATGGTATTGTAGTGGAATTTATTAAAAAAAGGGGGTGACTGTATTGTTGACTGGTTGGTAAGGATATTTAATTTATGTATGATTCATGGTGAGGTGCCTGAGGATTGGCGGAATGCTTGCATTGTGCCATTGTACAAAGACAAAGGGAATGAGAGTGAGTGCTCAAATTACAGAGGTATAAGTTTGTTGAGCATTCCTGGTAAATTATATGGGAGGGCATTGATTGAGAGGGTGAAGGCATGTACAGAGCATCAGATTGGGGAAGAGCAGTGTGGTTTCAAAAGTGGTAGAGGATGTGTGGATCAGGTGTTTGCTTTGAAGAATATATGTGAGAAATACTTAGAAAAGCAAATGGATTTGTATGTAGCATTTATGGATCTGGAGAAGGCATATGATAGAGTTGATAGAGATGCTCTGTAGAAGGTTTTAAGAATATATGGTGTGGGAGGCAAGTTGTTAGAAGCAGTGAAAAGTTTTTATCGAGGATGTAAGGAATGTGTCCGTGTAGGAAGAGAGTAAAATGATTGGTTCTCAGTGAATGTAGGTTTGCGGCAGGGGTGTGTGATGTCTCCATGGTTGTTTAATTTGTTTATGGATGGGGTTGTTAGGGAGGTGAATGCAATAGTTTTGGAAAGAGGGGCAAGTATGAAGTCTGTTCTGGATGAGAGAGCTTGGGAAGTGAGTCAGTTGTTGTTCGCTGATGATACAGCGCTGGTGGCTGATTCATGTGAGAAACTGCAGAAGCTGGCGATTGAATTTGGTAAAGTGTGTGAAAGAAGAAAGTTAAGAGTAAATATGAATAAGAATAAGGTTATTAGGTACAGTAGGGTTGAGGGTCAAGTCAAGTGGGAGGTAAGTTTGAACATAGAAAAACTGGAGGAAGTAAAGTGTTTTAGATATCTGGGAATGGATCTGGCAGCGGATGGTACCATGGAAGCGGAAGTGAATCATAGGTTGGGGGAGGGAGCGAAAATCCTGGGATCCTTGAAGAATGTTTGGAAGTCGAGAACATTATCTCGGAAAGCAAAAATGGGTATGTTTGAAGGAATAGTGGTTCCAACAATGTTGTATGGTTGCGAGACGTGGGCTATGGATAGAGTTGTGCGGAGGAGGGTGGATGTGCTGGAAATGAGATGTTTGAGACAATATGTGGTGTGAGGTGGTTTGATCGAGTAAGTAATGTAAGGGTAAGAGAGATGTGTGGAAATAAAAAGAGCGTGCTTGAGAGAGCAGAAGAGGGTGTTTTGAAATGTTTTGGGCACATGGAGAGAATGAGTGAGGAAAGATTGACCAAGAGGAGATATGTGTCAGAGGTGGAGGGAACGAGGAGAAGTGGGAGACCAAATTGGAGGTGGAGAGATGGAGTGAAAAAGATTTTGAGTGATCGGGGCCTGAACATGCAGGAGGGTGAAAGGCGGGCAAGGAATAGAGTGAATTGGATCGATGTGGTATACCGTTGTCGACGTGCTGTCAATGGATTGAATCAAGGCATGTGAAGCGTCTGGGGTAAACCATGGAAAGTTCTGTGGGGCCTAGATGTGGAAAGGGAGCTGTGGTTTCGGTGCATTATTATATGACAGCTAGTGACTGAGTGTGAACGAATGGGAACTCTATTGTCTTTTCCTAGCGCTACCTCGTACACATGAGGGTGGAGGGGGATGTTATTCCATGTGTGGCGATGGTAGTAAATAAAGACAGACAGAATGAATTATGTACATGTGTATATATGTATATGTCTGTGTGTGTATATACATGTGTACACTGAGATGTATAGGTATGTATATTTGCGTGTGTGGACGTGTATGTATATACATGCGTATGGGGGTGGGTTGGGCCATTTCTTTCTTCTGTTTCCTTGCGCTACCTCGCAAACGCGGGAGACAGCGACAAAGCAAAACAAATAAATAAATAAATATATATATATATATATATATATATATATATATATATATATATATATATATATATATATATATTCATGTTCATAATTATTATACTTTGTCGCTGTCTCCCGCGTTAGCTAGGTAGCGCAAGGAAACAGACGAAAGAATGGCCCAACCCACCCACGTACACATATACATACATACACGTCCACACACGCAGTCATACAGACCTATATATTTCAAGGTATACATATATATACATAC
This sequence comes from Panulirus ornatus, assembly GCF_036320965.1. Classification (NCBI taxonomy): domain Eukaryota; kingdom Metazoa; phylum Arthropoda; class Malacostraca; order Decapoda; family Palinuridae; genus Panulirus; species Panulirus ornatus. Next base: position 94,234 of record NC_092247.1, on the reverse strand, counting down.
ACAGACATAGACATATATACACATGTACATAATTCATAGTTGCGGCCTTTATTAATTCTCTTCGCCACCCCGCCACACATGAAATGACGCCCTAGCATGTGCGCGAGGTAGCGCTAGGAAAAGACAACAAAGGCCACATTTGTTCACAATCAGTCTCTAGCTGTCATGTAATAATGCACAGAAACCACAGCTCCCTTTCCACATCCAGGCCCCACAGAACTTTCCATGGCTTACCCCAGACGCTTCACATGCCCTGGTTCAATCTATTGACAGCACGTCGGCCCCGGTGTACCACATCGTTCCACTCTATTCCTTGCACGTCTTTTACCCTCCTGCATGTTCAGGCCCAGATCACTCAGAATCTTTTTCACTCTATCTTTCCACCTCCAATTTGGTCTCTCACTTCTCGTTTCCTCCACCTCTGACACATATATCTTCTTTGTCAATATTTCCTCACTCATTCTCTCCATGTGACTAAACCATTTCAAAACACCCTCTTGTGCTCTCTCAACCACACTCTTTTTATTAACACACATCTCTCTTACCCTTTCATTACTTACTCGATCAAACCATCTCACACCAAATATTGTCCTCAAACATATCACCCTTCTCCGAAAACCCTATCTATACCCACGCCTCGCATCCATATAACAGTGTTGGAACCACTATTCCTTCAAACATACCTATTTTTGCTTTCTGAGATAATGTTCTCGCCTTCCACACATTCTTCAACGCTTTCAGAACTGTCGCTCCCTCCCCCACCCTGTAACTCACTTTCGCTTCCATGGTTCCATCGCTGCCAAATCCACTCCTAGATATATGAAACACTCCACTTCCTCCAGTTTTTCTCCATTCAAACCTACCTCCCAATTGACTTTTCCCTCAACCTTACTGTACCTAAAAACCTTGCTCTTATTCACACACTTTACCAAACTCAGTCACCAGCTTCTGCAGTTTCTCGCACGAATCAGGCACCAACGATGTATCATCAGCGAACAACACCTGACGCTTCCCAAGATCTCTCATCCACAACAGACTGCATACTTGCCTCCTTCTCAGAAACTTTTGCATTCACCTCCCAAAAATCCCCATCTATAGACAATTTAACAACCGTATATATATATATATATATATATATATATATATATATATATATATATATATATATATATATATATATATATATATATATATATATATATATATATATATATATATATTTTCTTTCTTTTTCTTTTAAACTATTCACCATTTCCCGCGTCAGCGAGGTAGCGTTAAGAACAGAGGACTGGGCCTTTTTTGGAATATCCTCACCTGGACCCCTCTGTTCCTTCTTTTGAAAAAAAAAAGAAAAAAAAAAGAAACGAAAGGGGAGGATTTCCAGCCCCCCCGCTCCCTCCCATTTTAGTCGCCTTCTACGACACGCAGGGAATACGTGGGAAGTATTCTTAATCCCCTATCCCCAGGCGGGATATATATATATATATATATATATATATATATATATATATATATATATATATACTTCCCACGTATTCCCTGCGTGTCGTAGAAGGCGACTAAAAGGGAAGGGAGCGGGGTTCTGGAAATCCTCCCCCTCTCATTCTTTTTTTTTGATTTTTCAAAAGAAGGAACAGAGAAGGGGGCCAGGTGAGGATATTCCCTCAAAGGTCCAGTCCTCTGTTCTTAACGCTACTTCGCTGATGCGGGAGGTGGCGAATTGTTTGAAAAAAAAAAGAATATATTTATATATATATTTATATATATATATATATATATATATATATATATATATATATATATATATATATATATATATATATATATATATATATATATATGCATATATATATATACATATATATATATATGTATATACATATATATATATATGTTTTTATCGAGGATGTAAGGCATGTGTACGTGTAGGAAGAGAGGAAAGTGATTGGTTCTCAGTGAATGTAGGTTTGCGGCAGGGGTGTGTGATGTCTCCATGGTTGTTTAATTTGTTTATGGATGGGGTTGTTAGGGAGGTAAATGCAAGAGTCCTGGAAAGAGGGGCAAGTATGAAGTCTGTTGGGGATGAGAGAGCCTGGGAAGTGAGTCAGTTGTTGTTCGCTGATGATACAGCGCTGGTGGCTGATTCATGTGAGAAACTGCAGAAGCTGGTGACTGAGTTTGGTAAAGTGTGTGGAAGAAGAAAGTTAAGAGTAAATGTGAATAAGAGCAAGGTTATTAGGTACAGTAGGGGTGAGGGTCAAGTCAATTGGGAGGTAAGTTTGAATGGAGAAAAACTGGAGGAAGTGAAGTGTTTTAGATATCTGGGAGTGGATCTGTCAGCGGATGGAACCATGGAAGCGGAAGTGGATCATAGGGTGGGGGAGGGGGCGAAAATTTTGGGAGCCTTGAAAAATGTGTGGAAGTCGAGAACATTATCTCGGAAAGCAAAAATGGGTATGTTTGAAGGAATAGTGGTTCCAACAATGTTGTATGGTTGCGAGGCGTGGGCTATGGATAGAGTTGTGCGCAGGAGGATGGATGTGCTGGAAATGAGATGTTTGAGGACAATGTGTGGTGTGAGGTGGTTTGATCGAGTAAGTAACGTAAGGGTAAGAGAGATGTGTGGAAATAAAAAGAGCGTGGTTGAGAGAGCAGAAGAGGGTGTTTTGAAATGGTTTGGGCACATGGAGAGAATGAGTGAGGAAAGATTGACCAAGAGGATATATGTGTCGGAGGTGGAGGGAACGAGGAGAAGAGGGAGACCAAATTGGAGGTGGAAAGATGGAGTGAAAAAGATTTTGTGTGATCGGGGCCTGAACATGCAGGAGGGTGTAAGGAGGGCAAGGAATAGAGTGAATTGGAGCGATGTGGTATACAGGGGTTGACGTGCTGTCAGTGGAGTGAATCAAGGCATGTGAGGCGTCTGGGGTGGACCATGGAAAGCTGTGTAGGTATGTATACACGTGTGTGGACATGTGTATGTACATGTGTATGGGGGGGGGGTTGGGCCATTTCTTTCGTCTGTTTCCTTGCGCTACCTCGCAGACGCGGGAGACAGCGACAAAGTATAAAAAAAAAAAAAAAAAAAAAAAAAAAAATATATATATATATATATATATATATATATATATATATATATATATATATATATATATATATATATATGTATATATATATATATATATATATATATATATACATATATATATATATATATATATATATATATATATATATATATATATATATATATATATATATATATATATATATATATGTATATATATATATATTTATTTATTTATTTATTTATTATATGTATTTTGCTTTGTCGCTGTCTCCCACGTTTGCGAGGTAGCGCAAGGAAACAGACGAAAGAAATGGCCCAACCTACCCCCATACACAATGTTTATACATACACATCCACACACGGAAATATACATACCTATACATATCAATGTACACATATATATACACACAGAGACACATACATATATTCCCATGCACACAATTCACACTGTCTGCCTTTATTCATTCCCATCGCCACCTCGCCACACATGGAATACCATCCCCCTTCCCCCCTCATGTGTGCAAGGTAGCACTAGGAAAAGACGACAAAGGCCCCATTTGTTCACACACAGTCTCTAGCTGTCATGCAATAATGCCCGAAACCACAGCTCCCTTTCCACATCCAGGCCCCACACAACTTTCCATGGTTTACCCCAGACGCTTCACATGCCTTGATTCAATCCACTGACAGCACGTCAACCCCGGTATACCACATCGATCCAATTCACTCTATTCCTTGCCCTCCTTTCACCCTCCTGCATGTTCAGCCCCCGATCGCACAAAATCTTTTTCACTCCATCTTTCCACCTCCAATTTGGTCTCCCACTTCTCCTCGTTCCCTCCACCTCCGACACATATATCCTCTTGGTTAATCTTTCCTCACTCATTCTCTCCATGTGCCCAAACCATTTCAAAACACCCTCTTCTGCTCTCTCAACCACGCTCTTTTTATTTCCACACATCTCTCTTACCCTTACATTACTTACTCGATCAAACAACCTCACACCACACATTGTCCTCAAACATCTCATTTCCAGCACATCCACCCTCCTGCGCACAACTCTATCCATAGCCCACGCCTCGCAACCATACAACATTGTTGGAACCACTATTCCTTCAAACATACCCATTTTTGCTTTCCAAGATAATGTTCTCGACTTCCACACATTCTTCAAGGCTCCCAGGATTTTCGCCCCCTCCCCCAACCTATGATTCACTTCCGCTTCCATGGTTCCATCCGCTGCCAGATCCACTCCCAAATATCTAAAACACTTCACTTCCTCCAGTTTTTCTCCATTCAAACTTACCTCCCAATTGACTTGACCCTCAACCCTACTGTACCTAATAACCTTGCTCTTATTCACTTTTTCTTTTAACTTTCTTCTTTCACACACTTTTCCAAACTCAGTCACCAGCTTCTGCAGTTTCCCACATGAATCAGCCACCAGCGCTGTATCATCAGCGAACAACAACTGACTCACTTCCCAAGCTCTCTCTTTCACAGCAGACTTCATACTTGCCCCTCTTTCCAATATGTATACATATATATACAATATGTATATACAATGGAAGTAAGGGTAGTGGGGGAGGAATGAGATGTATTTAGGGAATCAATGATGAATTGCGCAAAAGATGCTTGTGGCATGAGAAGAGTGGGAGGTGGGTTGATTAGAAAGGGTAGTGAGTGGTGGGATGAAGAAATAAGATTATTAGTGAAAGAGAAGAGAGAGGCATTTGGACGATTTTTGCTGGGAAAAAAATGCAATTGAGTGGGAGATGTATAAAAGAAAGAGACAGGAGGTCAAGAGAAAGGTGCAAGAGGTGAAAAAGAGGGCAAATGAGAGTTGGGGTGAGACAGTATCATTAAATTTTAGGGAGAATAAAAAGATGTTTTGGAAGGAGGTAAATAAAGTGCGTAAGACAAGGAGGCAAATGGGAACTTCAGTGAAGGGTGCAAATGGGGAGGTGATAACAAGTAGTGGTGATGTGAGAAGGAGATGGAGTGAGTATTTTGAAGGTTTGTTGAATGTGTTTGATGATAGAGTGGCAGATATAGGGTGTTTTGGTCGAGGTGGTGTGCAAAGTAAGAGGGTTAGGGAAAATGATTTGGTAAACAGAGAAGAGGTAATAAAAGCTTTGCGGAAGATGAAAGCCGGCAAGGCAGCAGGTTTGGATGGTATTGCAGTGGAATTTGTTAAAAAAAAGGGGGGTGACTGTATTATTAACTGGTTGGTAAGGTTATTTAATGTATGTATGACTCAGGGTGAGGTGCCTGAGGATTGGCGGAATGCGTGCATAGTGCCATTGTACAAAGGCATTGTACAAAGGGGATAAGAGTGAGTGCTCAAATTACAGAGGTATAAGTTTGTTGAGTATTCCTGGTAAATTATATGGGAGGGTATTGATTGAGAGGGTGAAGGCATGTACAGAGCATCAGATTAGGGAAGAGCAGTGTGGTTTCAGAAGTGGTAGAGGATGTGTGGATCAGGTGTTTGCTTTGAAGAATGTATGTGAGAAATACTTAGAAAAGCAAATGGATTTGTATGTAGCATTTATGGATCTGGAGAAGGCATATGATACGAGTTGATAGAGATGCTCTGTGGAAGGTATTAAGAATATATGGTGTGGGAGGCAAGTTGTTAGAAGCAGTGAAAAGTTTTTATCGAGGATGTAAGGCATGTGTACGTGTAGGAAGAGAGGAAAGTGATTGGTTCTCAGTGAATGTAGGTTTGCGGCAGGGGTGTGTGATGTCTCCATGGTTCTTTAATTTGTTTATGGATGGGGTTGTTAGGGAGGTGAATGCAAGAGTTTTGGAAAGAGGGGCAAGTATGAAGTCTGTTGGGGATTAGAGAGCTTGGGAAGCGAGTCAGTTGTTGTTCGCTGATGATACAGCGCTGGTGGCTGATTCATGTGAGAAACTGCAGAAGCTGGTGACTGAGTTTGGTAAAGTGTGTGAAAGAAGAAAGTTAAGAGTAAATGTGAATAAGAGCAAGGTTATTAGGTACAGTAGGGTTGAGGTTCAAGTCAATTGGGAGGTAAGTTTGAATGGAGAAAAACTGGAGGAAGTAAATTGTTTTAGATATCTGGGAGTGGATCTGGCAGCGGATGGAACAATGGAAGCGGAAGTGGATCATCGGGTGGGGGAGGGGGCGAAAATTCTGGGAGCCTTGAAGAATGTGTGGAAGTCGAGAACATTATCTCGGAAAGCAAAAATGGGTATGTTTGAAGGAATAGTGTTTCCAACAATGTTGTATGGTTGCGAGGCGTGGGCTATGGATAGAGTTGTGCGCAGGAGGATGGATGTGCTGGAAATGAGATGTTTGAGTACAATGTGTGGTGTGAGGTGGTTTGATCGAGTAAGTAACTTAAGGGTAAGAGAGATGTGTGGAAATAAAAAGAGCGTGGTTGAGAGAGCAGAAGAGGGTGTTTTGAAATGGTTTGGGCACATGGAGAGAATGAGTGAGGAAAGATTGACCAAGAGGATATATGTGTCGGAGGTGGAGGGAAGGAGGAGAAGTGGGAGACCAAATTGGAGGTGGAAAGATGGAGTGAAAAAGATTTTGTGTGATCGGGGCCTGAACATGCAGGAGGGCGAAAGTAGGGCAAGGAATAGAGTGAATTGGATCGATGTGGTATACCGGGGTTGACGTGCTGTCAGTGGATTGAATCAGGGCATATGAAGCGTCTGGGGTAAACCATGGAAAGCTGTGTAGGTATGTATATTTGCGTGTGTGGACGTATGTATATACATGTGTATGGGGGTGGGTTGGGCCATTTCTTTCGTCTGTTTCCTTGCGCTACCTCGCAAACGCGGGAGACAGCGACAGAGCAAAAATAAAAGAAAAAAAAAAAAAAAAAAATATATATATATATATATATATATATATATATATATATATATATATATATATATATATATATATATATATATATATATATATATATATATATATATATATTTATATATATAAATACATATATATATATATATATATATATATATATATATATATATATATATATATATATATATATATATATATATATATATATATATATATATATATATATATATATTTTTTTTTTTTTTTTTTTTTTTTTTTTATACTTTGTCGCTGTCTCCCGCGTTTGCGAGGTAGCGCAAGGAAACAGACGAAAGAAATGGCCCAACCCCCCCCCCCCCCCATACACATGTACATACACACGTCCACACACGCAAATATACATACCTACACAGCTTTCCATGGTTTACCCCAGACGCTTCACATGCCTTGATTCAATCCACTGACAGCACGTCAAACCCTGTATACCACATCGCTCCAATTCACTCTATTCCTTGCCCTCCTTTCACCCTCCTGCATGTTCAGGCCCCGATCACACAAAATCTTTTTCACTCCATCTTTCCACCTCCAATTTGGTCTCCCTCTTCTCCTCGTTCCCTCCACCTCCGACACATATATCCTCTTGGTCAATCTTTCCTCACTCATTCTCTCCATGTGCCCGAAACATTTCAAAACACCCTCTTCTGCTCTCTCCACCACGCTCTTTTTATTTCCACACATCTCTCTTACCCTTACGTTACTTACTCGATCAAACCACCTCACACCACACATTGTCCTCAAACATCTCATTTCCAGCACATCCATCCTCCTGCGCACAACTCTATCCATAGCCCACGCCTCGCAACCATACAACATTGTTGGAACCACTATTCCTTCAAACATACCCATTTTTGCTTTCCGAGATAATGTTCTCGACTTCCACACATTTTTCAAGGCTCCCAAAATTTTCGCCCCCTCCCCCACCCTATGATCCACTTCCGCTTCCATGGTTCCATCCGCTGACAGATCCACTCCCAGATATCTAAAACACTTCACTTCCTCCAGTTTTTCTCCATTCAAACTCACCTCCCAATTGACTTGACCCTCAACCCTACTGTACCTAATAACCTTGCTCTTATTCACATTTACTCTTAACTTTCTTCTTCCACACACTTTACCAAACTCAGTCACCAGCTTCTGCAGTTTCTCACATGAATCAGCCACCAGCGCTGTATCATCAGCGAACAACAACTGACTCACTTCCCAAGCTCTCTCATCCCCAACAGACTTCATACTTGCCCCTCTTTCCAGGACTCTTGCATTTACCTCCCTAACAACCCCATCCATAAACAAATTAAACAACCATGGAGACATCACACACCCCTGCCGCAAACCTACATTCACTGAGAACCAATCACTTTCCTCTCTTCCTACACGTACACATGCCTTACATCCTCGATAAAAACTTTTCACTGCTTCTAACAACTTGCCTCCCACACCATATATTCTTAATACCTTCCACAGAGCATCTCTATCAACTCTATCATATGCCTTCTCCAGATCCATAAATGCTACATACAAATCCATTTGCTTTTCTAAGTATTTCTCACATACATTCTTCAAAGCAAACACCTGATCCACACATCCTCTACCACTTCTGAAACCGCACTGCTCTTCCCCAATCTGATGCTCTGTACATGCCTTCACCCTCTCAATCAATACCCTCCCATATAATTTACCAGGAATACTCAACAAACTTATACCTCTGTAATTTGAGCACTCACTCTTATCCCCTTTGCCTCTGTACAATGGCACTATGCACGCATTCCGCCAATCCTCAGGCACCTCACCATGAGTCATACATACATTAAATAACCTTACCAACCAGTCAACAATACAGTCACCCCCTTTTTTAATAAATTCCATATATATGGGGATAGGGGATTAAGAATACTTCCCACGTATTCCCTGCGTGTCGTAGAAGGCGACTAAAAGGGGAGGGAGCGGGGGGCTGGAAATCCTCCCCTCTCGTTTTTTTTTTCATTTTCCAAAAGAAGGAACAGAGGGGGCCAGGTGAGGATATTCCAAAAAAGGCCCTGTCCTCTGTTCTTAACGCTACCTCGCTAACGCGGGAAATGGCGAATAGTTTAAAAGAAAAAAAGATATATATATATATATATATATATATATATATATATATATATATATATATATATATATATATATATATATATATATATATATATATATATATATATATATATATATATATATATATGTATATATATATATATAAACATATATATATACATATATATATATATTGAGAACAAAGGAGGTAAGGGGAGTGGGGGAGGAATGGGAAGTATTTAGAGAAGCAGTGATAGCTTGCGCAAAAGATGCTTGTGGCGTGGGAGGTGTGTTGATTAGAAAAGTTAGTGAGTGGTGGGATGAAGAAGTAAGATTATTAGTGAAAGAGAAGAGAGAGGCATTTGAACGATTTTTGCAGGGAAAAATTGCAAATGATTGGGAGAGGTATAAAAGAAAAAAGGGGGTCAAGAGAAAGGTGCAATAGGTGAAAAAGAGGGCAAATGAGAGTTGGGGTGAGAGAGTATCATTAAATTTCAAGGAGAATAAAAAGATGTTTTGGAAGGAGGTAAATAAAGTGCGTAAGACAGGGGAGCAAATGGGAACTTCAGTGGAGGGGGCTAATGGGAAGGTGATAACAAGTAGTGGTGATGTGAGAAGGAGATGGAGTGAGTATTTTGAAGGTTTGTTGAATGTGTTTGATGATAGAGTGGCAGATATAGGGTGTCTTGGTCGAGGTGGTGTGCAAAGTGAGAGGGTTAGGAAAATGATTTGGTAAATAGAGAAGAGATAGTAAAAGCTTTACGGAAGATGAAAGCCGGCAAAGCAGCATGTTTGGATGGTATTGCAGTGGAATTTATTAAAAAAGGGGGTGACTGTATTGTTGACTGGTTGGTTAGGTTATTTAATGTATGTATGATTCATGGTGAGGTGGCTGTGGATTGGCGGAATGCTTGCATAGCGCCATTGTACAAAGGCAAAGGGGATAAGAGTGAGTGCTCAAATTACAGAGGTATAAGTTTGTTGAGTATTCCTGGTAAATTATATGGGAGGGTATTGATTGAGAGGGTGAAGGCGTGTACAGAGCATCAGATTGGGGAAGAGCAGTGTGGTTTCAGAAGTGGTAGAGGATGTGTGGATCAATTGTTTGCTTTGAAGAATGTATGTGAGAAATACTTAGAAAAACAAATGGATTTGTATGTAGCATTTATGGATCTGGAGAAGGCATATGATAGAGTTGATAGAGATGCTCTGTGGAAGGTTTTAAGAATATATGGTGTGGGAGGCAAGTTGTTAGAAGCAGTGAAAAGTTTTTATCGAGGATGTAATGCATGGATGGCGTTGTTAGGGAGGTGAATGCAAGAGTTTTGGAAAGAAGGGCAATTATGCAATCTGTTGTGGATGAGAGAGCTTGGGAAGTGAGTCAGTTGTTGTTCGCTGATGATACAGCGCTGGTGGCTGATTCATGTAAGAAAGTGCAGAAGCTGGTGATTGAGTTTGGTAAAGTGTGTGAAAGAAGAAAGTTAAGAGTAAATGTGAATAAGAGCAAGGTTATTAGATACAGTAGGGTTTAGGGTCAAGTCAATTGGGAGGTAAGTTTGAATGGAGAAAAACTGGAGAAAGTAAAGTGTTTTAGATATCTGGGAGTGGATCTGGCAGGGGATGGAACCATGGAAGCGGAATTGAATCATAGGGTGGGGGAGGGGGCGAATATTCTGGGAGCCTTGAAGAATGTGTGGAAGTCGAGAACATTGTTTCGGAAAGCAAAAATGGGAATGTTTGAAGGAATAGTGGTTCCAACAATGTTGTATGGTTGCGAGGAGTGGGCTATGGATAGAGTTGTGCGCAGGAGGGTGGATGTGCTGGAAATGAGATGTTTGAGGATAATATGTGGTGTGAGGTGGTTTGATCGAGTAAGTAATGTAAGGGTGAGAGAGATGTGTGGAAATAAAAAGAGTGTGGTTGAGAGAGCAGAAGAGGGTGTTTTGAAATGGTTTTGTCACATGGAGAGAATGAGTGGGGAAAGATTGACCAAGAGGATATATGTGTCAGAGGTGGAGGGAACGAGGAGAAGTGGGAGACCAAATTGGAGGTGGAAAGATGGAGTGAAAAAGATTTTGTGTGATCGGGGCCTGAACATGCAGGAGGGTGAAAGGCGTGCAAGGAATAGAGTGAATTGGAACGATGTGGTATACCGGGGTCGACGTGCTGTCAGTGGATTGAACCAGGGCACATGAAGCGTCTGGGGTAAACCATGCAAAGTGTGTGGGGCCTGGATGTGGAAAGGGAGCTATGGTTTTGGTGCATTGTTACATGACAGCTGGAGACTGAGTGTAAACGAATGGGGCCTTTGGTGTCTCTCCTAGTGCTACCTCGCACACATGAGGGGGGAGGGGATTGTTACTCCATGTGTGGTGAGGTGGCGATGGGAACAAATAAAGGTAGACAGTATGAATTATGTATATGTGTATATATGTATATGTCTATGTGTGTATATATATATGTACATTGAGATGTATAGGTATATATATTGTGCGTGTGTGTACATGTATGTATATACATGTGTATGTGGGCGGGTTGGGCCATTCTTTCGTCTGTTTCCTTGCGCTACCTCGCATCGCGGGAGGCAGCAACAAAGCAAAATAAATAGATAGATAAATATATATATATATATATATATATATATATATATATATATATATATATATATATATATATATATATATATATATATATATATATATATATATATATATATATATATATATATATATATATATTGCATAGAATTAAGAGAATAATGAAACACGGTAACTTCCCAAGTGCACTTTCGTGTAATGATCACATCGAGGAGAGATACAAGAATGAGACAGAAGACGTAGAACACTCAGCTGATATTCAAGGAAGAGACGTAACTAAGACGTCATTGGTAAACAGGTGTTACCGGATGGTGGTGTTTCTGGTTTCATTATGTGGACGAGAAAGGGAACGGTTTACAAATTTTGCCTACGATATAACTTTCCAGTTTGTATAGACCTTCACTAATATTGATGTTACAATTCTTTGTGTATTTGATAATTGAAGATGCAATGATATTTCTCGTGTTAAAGGTTTTACAATTAAAAACTGATTTAGCGCTACTTCATTCAATAAAGTGGTCATCATTCTTAACATGATTGAACAAAGCACCCGATTTTTGTCCAGTTTTTATATTGTATTCATGTTGCTTAAGTCTAACATAAAGATCTTTACCAGTCTGGCTAACATAAAACGTATCACAGCTTTTACAAGGTATTCTGTAAACATAGTTCGCAGAATTTTCTGATGAGTTTTTGAAGAAGATATCCTTTATAGTAGTGACATTGCTGAAGGCTACATTCCATTTACATTAAAGTATTTAAGCATCCAGGGAAGTAGTGTAGAAATATCACTTAAAGGGAGAACTAAAAGATTCTTGGTAAGTGAATATTTGTAAGGGTGTAGTGTGTGCTAGTTTGTCAAAACCAGTTGTTCCAAATTCTCCAGAAAGTTTCATCTGTGCTATTAACAAATTTGAAGAAAGAAAATCATAACATGGAATTTTTTGATTCTCCACACTAAGCTAAAAGGAATTTTTCTCTCCTGGAAGGACCACATCAGCCCAACAAGCTGTTTCTTCGCAGAACACAGTAATTTCGTTGATCAGGTCATCGTGTGTGGACGAGAGAAGCTTGAATGCTTTCTTCTTCCCTTGTCTATATAAAGGTGATGTACCCTCGGATCGTATCATGCTGTACCTCGTCAATGTGAAAATCTTTGTCAGCTATGCTGTTTGTCCTGGGATAAAGAATGAACATATTCTTGTGTTGAAAGACATTGTTCCAGCCACCAGTTCCGACCAGCACCAGGAAGCGGTCGCTCCTTACATTATACACTGTCTGTCTGACCCGTATTCCTGCAGTGTGGAGATGTTACACTATATATATGGTACCTGCTTATTTTTGCCCGACAACTTGTCGATTATCGTCAAAATAGTCAGGAACGCAATACATTTTCTGTGTTTGATTCGTGTATATTTTGAAGCAATAGAATGTCATACAAGTCTTACAACCGTTTTCGATCTTTCATAAAACCGTTGTTGTGTTACTCTAGCTTCAGACGGTGGTCTTACTGGGCAACATAATGCTTTACCTACGTTGCGTAAGTGAAACTCTGGAAAGCTCTTGGTTTGTTGCACATCTCGATGAAGTACAGATATCCTGAAAGTTTCAGCTTTATATTATTTATCCTCCGGGCTGACACCATACTAGGCTAAAGTACCTGGACTCTAAGGGAGGTGAAAGTGAGGATAAGAGGTGGAAGAGGAGGCAAGAGGATGAAGGGGACCAGAGGATGAGAGAGCGGCATCAGCTGGGGAGAGATAGACCCCACGTAGTGAAGGAAGAACAGCAGGTGTTCTGTGTTGTGAGAGAGGCAGGAGAGGGTCCAGGAGGGATGGTTGACCCAGGAGGAGACCCAGGGGCGTGACTACATTAGAGGAGTCTGGAGGAACAAAAGGGTCAGGTCGTGAAAGAGGAGGCAGGCAATGGGCAGGACTGTGTCAGTGTTTTGGTTTCATCTGTCGTCAAGGAGATGAAACTGGAAAACAATAACGTAGATTCAAATACGATCTGTCACGACGTGGAGTCTTTTTTTCTTTCCTCATTTAACTTATAAATGTAGAATAACGAATACTTGACACTATTTATAAGTATGTAGCTTTATCAGCTCTGGATGTACCGTTTTCTACGTTTAAGTCCTTCTTTCTTTTAGTCTTGGCTTTGGTGTGGTGGATGTAAACTGATTCAGCTTCAGAATTTCAATAATTTCACTAATTTCACGAGTTTTGGTAATTTTCATCAATTATCTTGTTATGTCCAGACAGCCTTAGCATTGTACGTGTACAGAGATTTCAGTATTCTTTCATGTTTCGTCATCTCATCTTTCTTCTTACAGACTCTACATGACGAGAGACGTAATAAGAGGTCTCAACCCTCTGAACTGCGAAAGTCATCAGAATATCTTCCCAGAGGTCAGTGCTGAACACATGCCAGGCTCTGACACAGGTCTTGGGATCCTCTGAGAGCGGGCGAGGAACATGCCGGTCATCCTCCTCCACTGGGGCCACGCAAGGGACGCCTGCAGAGACATCTGACCTGCGCTACGGCTGGTGATGATGACCGATGGGTTACGGCTCGTCTTGCGGGAGAGGATGAGGCGTTCACAAGCCACTGTGATGTAAAACCCGAGTGACCTCTGGCAAGTCGAGATTATAAGTCGAAATGAAAGTTTTTAATAAAAGATTATGGAAACTCAAGACAATGTCGCATCTGATGTTTTAAGAAAACATGTTGTGATGTATATATCTTAGTGGGTTGTGAGAAAATGTTATGAAATTAGCAATTACGAACACCGAAATTACGGGATACGAGTTGTGAATTTCACGTACAAATATGGATGACGTTCACAATGCAATGGACAAACATTACATTGTTTCCCGCAATATAAACTTGACGCAGAGGATTAAATTTAATGAAATAGATATTACCATTAACTTCCCTGCATCCAACAATGTAGAAGTTTGTCAAAAGCAATTCAAATAAAAGCCAAAATCTGCTATAATGATTGATAGAGGAAGATTAACATATAGAGGAACACAAAAATAGTTTGACCAGTCACCATGGGAGCCGGAAGCGCCAAGGGCGTCAAACCAGAGAACAGTGACGATAGAGACACGTTCTCCAGCTCCAGCGACCAATGGGATAACGAGAACACGGCCTCTGAGGAAGCCAAGAAGGTCAGAATCAGAAACAATAACAGCGATGCCCTTGCGAAGACGCTGGCGGAGGTCGCGGAACCCAGCGTCAGTAGAATCGACAACCATGACAGCGTAGAAACGGAAGAGAAGAAAGAAGAACATAAGAAAAAGACGAGATTCGTTTTCCCGTTGAAGAAAGAAGATGGTGATAAATTGGAAGAACTTGCCAACGACAACAGCGAAGAAAAGAATATCCACGATAAGAAGAACACAAACAATAAAGATGCATCGAGAAAGGATGCGGATAAGAAGGGCTTCAGGCTCTTCAACTGGAGAAAGGAAGAGAAAAAGAGCGAGGAGAAAGACGTGGCACTTGATAAGGACATCGACGAACTGGAGAAGACCTTCGATTCACTGGGTATCGTCGGTAAGAACTTGTGGGGGGACGACCCTCCGACGCAGCGAAGGAAGCCGTGGACGACCTCGAGCTGCTGGAACCCATGAGAAAAAGAAAGAATGTCCGAGTGAGAGGACCTGTTGCCACGAACGGGACAACGGGGGGCGGCGCCGGCAACAGCAGCGGAGGAAGCAGCAACAGCTCGACTGGATCGAAGAGAACCTTCAAGTTCTCGTGGGAGACAGAGAACCTGCAGCCGGCGACGAAGGAGGAGGAAGACGAGTGGGAATACAAGGCAGTAAGTTGGTCTAATGTTTTGTCTTCAAATGGATAACTTGAGTGTGTGAGTGTATGACGATAACACGTTAATCATTATAGATAAACATTTCATCTCATCTCATGTGATACAAAAGCCATTTATCTTTCATCTTGTCGACATAATATATAAACTATCTGCATATTTCCTGCTTTGGATAGTTTCGGAGATCTCTTCTTCATTTTTGAACATTTAGAAATAGATTTTGTTGAGCATATGAAGGAAGGGTTCCCATGAAAACCTCGAATAGCGGAATCTTTCCTTGAATCATATCGGCTGAAGATCTGCTAATTGTCACCGAGAGAACCATGGTCTGAGACCCTCCAGCCACTGTCCTCTGACAAGGAAAGTGTCAGGAACACTTACCATCACGTTCGACACACACGTAACACAGAATAATTCATTTCGAGATCTTATGCCCAGCGTTGCTCCAGAGCCAGACAATGTCTACCCTCCCTGATAACTATGACAACGTCTGCATCATATGTGATGTAAATATCCTTGGATCTACGAAAACGATGAACTGTACACTAAGTTACTTCTCATAGTCCTCAGAACGGGAGTTCCAACCCGTGTTTTTTTTTTAAATCATTTATTGAGATGTTATTGTTTGTGGAAGATCTTGATATCTATGATACTCTCTCCTTGTTTCTTAGCGGGAGGTCGGCCTAGTGCACGAAACATTCTGATATATTGTTCATCGCTTCACAGAGAAGGAATACAATGGAATTCACACAACAACAGAACATGGGGTGTTTCCGAGTCTGTTTATGATGGTGGAAGGTATGAGAAAGTCACACTGTGGTGGACCTACAAGGACTACAGATGACCTTCGAATTCTCACTGTGAATATGGAGACGCAAGTAATGAAGTGATGGACTTAAAGTAAGCTATTTACCAAGACTATTCTTAAACTGGTGTCAACCACTCTCATTGGTAAATCTTTCCATGTCTTAAGAAAAGATTAAGAAAAAAGTATTTAGCCTCATTCAAAGTAAAACGTGTGTGGACGAGCTTGTATCCATCACCAAGAGTAAAATCAAACGAATTAAGACTTAAGTAACTATAAAGATTATCAAAGGTTTTGATTACTGTGAATACTTTTATTCGATCAACTCTCAATCTTCTCTTTTTTAAGCCAGATATAATCAGTTACTAGAAAACATAAAAGAGTAAAAGACCACGAGATAAAAGCAACAGCCTTGCCCTTCCCTGACTGACCACCCACTGTCCGTCCCTGACTGATCACCCACTGTCCTTCCCTGACTGACCACCCACTGTACTTCCGTGACTGACCACCCACTGTACTTCCGTGACTGATCACCCACTGTCCTTCCCTGACTGACCACCCACTGTTATTCCCTGACTGATCACCCGCTGTCCTTCCCTGACCCCACTGTCCTTCCCTGACTGATCACCCACTGTCTTTCCCTGAGTGACCACCCACTGTCCTTCCCTGACTGACCACCCACTGTCCTTCCCTGACTGATCACCCACTGTCCTTCCCTGACTGATCACCCACTGTCCTTCCCTGACTGACCACCCACTGTCCTTCCCTAACTGACCACCCACTGTCCTTCCCTGACTGACCACCCACTGTCCTGCCCTGACTGACCACCCACTGTACTTCCGTGACTGACCACCCACTGTCCTTCCCTGACTGATCACCCACTGTCCTTCCCTGACTGATCACCCACTGTCCTCCCCTGACTGATCACCCACTGACCTTCCCTGACTGATCACCCACTGTCCTTCCCTGACTGACCACCCACTGTACTTCCGTGACTGACCACCCACTGTCCTTCCCTGACTGATCACCCACTGTCCTTCCCTGACTGACCACCCACTGTCCTTCCCTGACTGACCACCCACTGTCCTTCCCTGACTGACCACCCACTGTCCTTCCGTGACTGACCACCCACTGTCCTTCCCTGACTGACCACCCACTGTCCTTCCCTGACTGACCACCCACTGTCCTTCCCTGACTGATCACCCACTGTCCTTCCCTGACTGACCACCCACTGTCCTTCCCTGACTGACCACCCACTGTCCTTCCCTGACTGACCACCCACTGTCCTTCCCTGACTGACCACCCACTGTCCTTCCCTGACTGACCACCCACTGTCCTTCCCTGACTGACCACCCACTGTACTTCCGTGACTGACCACCCACTGTCCTTCCCTGACTGATCACCCACTGTCCTTCCTGACTGACCACCCACTGTCCTTCCCTGACTGACCACCCACTGTCCTTCCCTGACTGACCACCCACTGTCCTTCCTGACTGACCACCCACTGTCCTTCCCTGACTGACCACCCACTGTCCTTCCCTGACTGACCACCCACTGTCCTTCCCTGACTGATCACCCACTGTCCTTCCCTGACTGACCACCCACTGTCCTTCCCTGACTGACCACCCACTGTCCTTCCCTGACTGATCACCCACTGTCCTTCCCTGACTGACCACCCACTGTCCTTCCCTGACTGACCACCCACTGTCCTTCCCTGACTGACCACCCACTGTCCTTCCCTGACTGATCACCCACTGTCCTTCCCTGACTGACCACCCACTGTCCTTCCCTGACTGACCACCCACTGTCCTTCCCTGACTGACCACCCACTGTCCTTCCCTGACTGACACCCACTGTCCTTCCCTGACTGACCACCCACTGTCCTTCCCTGACTGATCACCCACTGACCTTCCCTGACTGACCACCCACTGACCTTCCCTGACTGACCACCCACTGTCCTTCCCTGACTGACCACCCACTGTCCTTCCCTGACTGACCACCCACTGTCCTTCCCTGACTGACCACCCACTGTCCTTCCCTGACTGACCACCCACTGTCCTTCCCTGACTGACCACCCACTGTCCTTCCCTGACTGACCACCCACTGTCCTTCCCTGACTGACCACCCACTGTCCTTCCCTGACTGACCACCCACTGTCCTTCCCTGACTGACCACCCACTGTCCTTCCCTGACTGACCACCCACTGTCCTTCCCTGACTGACCACCCACTGTCCTTCCCTGACTGACCACCCACTGTCCTTCCCTGACTGACCACCCACTGTCCTTCCCTGACTGACCACCCACTGTCCTTCCCTGACTGACCACCCACTGTCCTTCCCTGACTGACCACCCACTGTACTTCCCTGACTGACCACCCACTGTCCTTCCCTGACTGACCACCCACTGTCCTTCCCTGACTGACCACCCACTGTCCTTCCCTGACTGATCACCCACTGTCCTTCCCTGACTGACCACCCACTGTACTTCCCTGACTGACCACCCACTGTCCTCCCTGACTGATCACCCACTGTCCTTCCCTGACTGACCACCCACTGTCCTTCCCTGACTGACCACCCACTGTCCTTCCCTGACTGACCACCCACGGTACTTACGTGACTGACCACCCACTGTCCTCCCATGACAGATCACCCACTGTCCTTCCCTGACTGATCACCCACTGTCCTTCCCTGACTGACCACCCACTGTCCTCCCCTGACTGATCACCCACTGTCCTCCCCTGACTGATCACCCACTGTCCTCCCCTGACTGATCACCCACTGTCCTCCCCTGACTGATCACCCACTGTCCTCCCCTGACTGATCACCCACTGTCCTCCCCTGACTGATCACCCACTGTCCTTCCCTGACTGATCACCCACTGTCCTCCCCTGACTGATCACCCACTGTCCTCCCCTGACTGATCACCCACTGTCCTCCCCTGACTGATCACCCACTGTCCTCCCCTGACTGATCACCCACTGTCCTCCCCTGACTGATCACCCACTGTCCTCCCCTGACTGATTCACCCACTGTCCTCCCCTGACTGATCACCCACTGTCCTCCCCTGACTGATCACCCACTGTCCTCCCCTGACTGATCACCCACTGTCCTCCCCTGACTGATCACCCACTGTCCTCCCCTGACTGATCACCCACTGTCCTTCCCTGACTGATCACCCACTGTCCTCCCCTGACTGATCACCCACTGTCCTCCCCTGACTGATCACCCACTGTCCTCCCCTGACTGATCACCCACTGTACTTCCCTGACTGATCACCCACTGTCCTTCCCTGACTGATCACCCACTGTCCTTCCCTGACTGATCACCCACTGTCCTCCCTGACTGATCACCCACTGTCCTCCCCTGACTGATCACCCACTGTCCTCCCCTGACTGATCACCCACTGTCCTCCCCTGACTGATCACCCACTGTCCTTCCCTGACTGATCACCCACTGTCCTCCCCTGACTGATCACCCACTGTCCTCCCCTGACTGATCACCCACTGTCCTCCCCTGACTGATCACCCACTGTCCTTCCCTGACTGATCACCCACTGTCCTCCCCTGACTGATCACCCACTGTCCTTCCCTGACTGATCACCCACTGTCCTCCCCTGACTGATCACCCACTGTCCTCCCCTGACTGATCACCCACTGTCCTCCCCTGACTGATCACCCACTGTCCTCCCCTGACTGATCACCCACTGTCCTCCCCTGACTGATCACCCACTGTCCTCCCCTGACTGATCACCCACTGTCCTCCCCTGACTGATCACCCACTGTCCTCCCCTGACTGATCACCCACTGTCCTTCACTGACTGATCACCCACTGTCCTTCCCTGACTGATCACCCACTGTCCTCCCCTGACTGATCACCCACTGTCCTCCCCTGACTGATTATCCACTGTCCTCCCCTGACTGTTCACCCACTGTACTTCCCTGACTGACCACCCACTGTACTTCCCTGACTGATCACCCACTGTCCTCCCCTGACTGATTACCCACTGTCCTTCCCTGACTGATCACACACTGACAATAGCAAAAGGCACATTATGGATTCCCGTGGTGTAACGGTTAACGTTCCTGACTGTGACGCATTCACGGGCCGCCCAGGGTCGAGCACATAGAATCGAGCCCTGCTTACGTCAGTTAGAACGTAGTCAACCCAGCTGTTCATCCACCCTGAGGGGTTGGTCGATAAGATAGGTACCTGGCTCAGACTAATGTATATATATATTTTATATTATATATTATATATATATATATATATATATATATATATATATATATATATATATATATATATATATATATATATATATTCTTTTCTTTTCTTTTCTTTCAAACTATTCGCCATTTTCCGCGTTAGCGAGGTAGCGTTAAGAACAGAGATTTGGCCTTTGAGGGAATATCCTCACCTGGCCCCCTTCTCTGTTCCCTCTCTTGGAAAATTATATATATATATATATATATATATATATATATATATATATATATATATATATATATATATATATATATATATGGGTGATAGAGATGCTCTGTGGAAGATATTAAGAATATATGGTGTGGGAGGAAAGTTGTTAGAAGCAGTGAAAAGTTTTTATCGAGGATGTAAGGCATGTGTACGTGTAGGAAGAGAGGAAAGTGATTGGTTCTCAGTGAATGTAGGTTTGCGGCAGGGGTGTGTGATGTCAGTGGATTGAATCAAGGCATGTGAAGCGTCTGGGGTAAACCATGGAAAGCTGTGTAGGTGTGTATATTTGCGTGTGTGGACGTATGTATATACATGTGTATGGGGGGGGGGTTGGGCCATTTCTTTCGTCTGTTTCCTTGCGCTACCTCGCAAACGCGGGAGACAGCGACAAAGTATAATAAAAAAAAAAAAAATATATATATATATATATATATATATATATATATATATATATATATATATATATATACATATATATATATGTATATATATTCCTATGAGTCTACGGGGAAAATGAAACACGAAAAGTTCCCAAGTGCACTTTCGTGTAATAATCACATCATCAGGTGAGACACAAGAGAGAAATATAACAGTCAGATGATAAACATCGGAGAGACGAAGCTAGGACGCCATTTGGTAAACATGTGATTGTCCAAAACATATTGTGATCCTTTCCAATATATATATATATATATATATATATATATATATATATATATATATATATATATATATATATATATATATATATATATATATATATATATATATATATATATATATTCTCTTGACCTCCTGTCTCTCTCTTTTATACATCTCCCACTCAATTGCATTTTTTCCCTGCAAAAATCGTCCAGAAGACTCTCTCTTCTCTTTCACTAATAATCTTACTTCTTCATCCCACCACTCACTACCCTTTCTAATCAACCCACCTCCCACTCTTCTCATGCCACAAGCATCTTTTGCGCAATTCATCACTGATTCCCTAAATACATACCATTCCTCCCCCACTACCCTTACCTTCTTTGTTCTCACCTTTTTCCATTCTGTACTCAGTCTCTCCTGGTACTTCCTCACACAAGTCTCCTTCCCAAGCTCACTTACTCTCACCACCCTCTTCACCCCAACATTCACTCTTCTTTCTGAAATCCCATACAAACCTTCACCTTAGCCTCCACAAGATAATGATCAGACATCCCTCCAGTTGCACCTCTCAGCACATTAACATCCAAAAGTCTCTCTTTCGCGCGCCTGTCAATTAACACGTAATCCAATAACGCTCTCTGGCCATCTCTCCTACTTACTCGATCAAACCACCTCACACCACATATTGTCCTTAAATATCTCATTTCCAGCACATCCACCGTCCTCCGCACATATCTATCTATAGCCCACGCCTCGCAACCATATAACATTGTTGGAACCACTATTCCTTGAAACATACCCATTTTTGCTTTCCAAGATAACTTGCTCGACTTCCAGACATTTTTCAACGCTTCTAGAACTTTCGCCCCCTCCCCACCTTATGATACACTTCCCCTTCCATGGTTCCATTCGCTGCCAGATCCACTCCCAGATATCTAAAACACTGCACTTCCTCCAGTTTTTCTCCATTCAAACTTACCTCCCAATTGACTTGTCCCTCAACCCTACTGTACCTGATAACCTTGCTCTTATTCACGTTTACTCTCAGCTTTCCTCTTTCACACACTTTACCAAACTCAATCACCAGTTTCTGCATTTTCTCATCCGAATCAGCCACCAACGCTGCATCATAAGCGAACAGCTGACTCACTTCCCAAGCTCTATCATCCACAAAAGACTGCTTACTTGCCCGTCTTTCCAAAACTCTTGCATTCACCTCCCTAACAACCCAATCCATAAACAAATTAAACAACCATGGAGACATCACGCACCCCTGCCGCAAACCTACATTCACTGAGAACCAATTACTTTCCTCTCTTTCTGCTCGTACACGTGCCTTACATCCTCGATAAAAACTTTTCACTGCTTCTAACAACTTTCCTCCCACACCATATATTCTTAATACCTTCCACAGAGCATCTCTATCAACTCTATCATATGCCTTCTCCAGATCCATAAATGCTATATAGAAATCCATTTCCTTTTCTAAGTATTTCTCACTTACATTCTTCAAAGGAAACACCTGATCCACACATCCTAGATCTACCACTTCTGAAACCACACTGCTCTTCCCCAATCTGATGCTCTGTACATACCTTCACCCTCTCAATCAATACCCTCCTATTTAATTTCCCAGAAATACCCAACAAACTTATACCTCTGTAATTTGAGCACTCTCTTTCATCCCCTTTGTCTTTGTACAATGGCACTATGCAAGCATTCCGCAAATCCTCAGGCACCTCACCATGAGTCATACATACATTAAATAACCTTACCAACCAGTCAACAATACAGTCACCCGCTTTTTTAATATATTCCACTGAAAAACCATCCAAACCCGCTGCCTTGCTGGCCTACATCTTCCATAGAGCTTTTACTACCTCTTCTCTGTTTAACAAATCATTCTCCCTAATCTTCTCACTTTGCACACCACCTCGACCAAAACACCCTATATCTGCCACTCTATCTTCAAACATATTCAACATACCTACAAAATACCCACTCCATCTCCTTCTCACATCACCACTACTTGTTATCACCTCCCCATTAGCCCCCTTCACTGATGTTCCCATTTGTTGCCTTGTCTTACGCACTTTATTTACCTCCTTCCAGAACATCTTTTTATTCTCCCTAAAATTTAATGATACTCTCTCACCCCAACTCTCATTTGCCCTCTTTTTCGCCTCTTGCACCTTTCTCTTGACCTCCTGCCTCTTTCTTTTATGCATCTCCCAGTCATTATTTCCCTGCAAAAAACGTCCAAATAACTCTCTCTTCTCTTTCACTGATAATCTGACTTCTTCATCCCACCACTCACTACCCATTCTAATCTGCATACCTCCCACGCTTCTCATGCCACAAGCATCTTTTCCGCAAGCCATCATTGCTCCCCTAAGTACATCCCATTCCTCCCCCACTCCCCTTTCCTCCTTTATTCTCACCTTTTTTCATTCTGCACTCAGTCTCTCCTGGTGCTTCCTCACACAAGTCTCCGTCCCAAGCTCACTTACTCTCACCACTCTCTTCACCCCAACATTCTGTCTTCTTTTCTGAAAACCTCTACAAATCTTCACCTTCGCCTCCACAAGATAATGATCAGATATTCCTCCAGTTGCACCTCTCAGCACATTAACATCCAAAAGTCTCTCTTTCGCGCTCCTATCAATTAACACGTAATCCAATAATGCTCTATGGCCATGTCTCATACTTACATACGTATACTTATGTATATCTCGCTTTTTAAACCAGGTATTCCCAATTACCAGTCCTTTATCAGCACATAAGTCTACAAGCTCTTCACCATTTCCATTTACAACACTGAACACCCCATGTACACCATGTATATATATGTATATATATATATATATATATATATATATATATATATATATATATATATATATATATATATATATATATATTTTTTTTTTTTTTTTTTTTCAAACTATTCGCCATTTCCCGCGTTAGCGAGGTAGCGTTAAGAACAGAGAACTGGGCCACTGAGGGAATATCCTCACCTGGCCCCCTTCTCTGTTCCTTCTTTTGGAAAATTAAAAAAAATTGAGAGGGGAGGATTTCCAGCCCCCCGCTCCCCCCCCTTTTAGTCGCCTTCTACGACACGCAGGGAATACGTGGGAAGTATTCTTTCTCCCCTATCCCCAGGGATAATATATATATATATATATATATATATATATATATATATATATATATATATATATATATATATATATATATATA